>NC_079348.1:14322662-14527263 GCF_029582105.1 Oenanthe melanoleuca
GTGCCCAGAGCAGCTGTGGCTGCTCCTGGATCCCTGGCAGTGCCCAAGGCCAGGCTGGATGGGGCTGGGAGCAGCCTGGGACAGTGGGAGGTGTCCCTGCCATGGCTGGAGTGGAGCTGGATGAGCTTTAATGCCCTTCCCAGCCCCAACCATTCCAGGATTCCATGACCATTCCCCTCAGGCCTCGCTGCACAATGAGGAGCTGGAGATGGCAGCAGAGCCTGGGTCCCTGCAGGCGGCTCTGAAACCATCCCTGCCCCAGGAGCTGCAGCTCCCTGGGCTCACACCGAGCCAGGATGGGTCTGTCCATGTGTGAGCACCCTCTGGGTGTGTGCCCCTCTCTGTCCCCCCCGAGGCCGCTCCCACAGCTGCTGTTTTCCCCTTGCAGGACCTGCCCTCGTTCACACAGAACGTGCACAGGCTGGTGAACGACCTGCGCTATTACAGACTGTGCAACGACAGCCTGCCCCCGGGCACTGTGAAGTTGTAGTGACTGCACTGGGCTCTGCTGCCTCGGCAGGAGCGGCTCCGTGCTGGGGTTTGCAGCGCCCCGGGCCGCTCCTGCCCTGGATTCACCGCTCGCCGCTTCCTTCGAGCTCTCCCTGCCCGCCCGAGGCCGCAGCCGGAGCCAGCAGGATGTGTCTTACTGCCCGCCCCAGGGCATCCCGACCGCGGGGAAATCCCTCTCCCGGGGCTTTCCCTCTGCTCCTGTAGCACTTTGTTGCGTCTGGAGGTGTCTGGAGAGATCATGTCCGTACCCAACACGAGGCAGAAGCGCCAAAGACCACTTCAGACATTCGTACCTTCGTGTCATTCCACCTTCCTGCCCGCCCAGCTCTCGGAGGAGGAGTCTCCTGGCGTTGGGACTGGTTTGGCACTTCTGTCACTCCCTTTGTTTTTAAATTGCCTTGAAAACCTCCCCGATGTTGGCGGGGATTTAGAGACTTTTTTGGGGTTTTTTTTTAAACGTTTTCTCATCATTCCATTGTGATACTAAAACAACATGCTTAATGGGAATAAAGTGCTTACTTTGTTGTTTTAAATAACTCGGGGCTGCGTTAGTTTCCCTCTAGGTCATTCTGTAAATAACACGCAGTGATCCACAGCTTTTCCCAGGATCAGCAATGAGGAGCAGCCAACAGGAATCCCAGCAAGTCCAGCAGCTCCTGGAAGGTGGCTGCTTCTTCTGCTGTCTCCTCATTGTTTTCCTCCTGTGTTTTCTGTCACATGTCATGCTGATCCATTAGTTCCCTTCAGCACACTGGTCTGAGTCGATCATGAAGTGCCTGCAGGAAGAAATCCCCCATTCCCAGGGAGCCTGGAGCTGGAGTTCACCCTCTGACCAGTGACCCTGTAGTGGCACCAGTCAGGCAGGACCAGACTGTGTGGGGCTTGTGGATCTCTGATCCTGCAGCTGGGAAGGATTTCTTTTCCTTGAGGTCTCTGGTCAGGAAGCTGTATTAAATCAGTTTTTATATTTAATAGATTAAATTTGAGAGGAACTTCTTACAAGGGCATGGAGTGACAAGACGAGGGGAAATTGCCTTAGGCTGAATGAAGGCAGGGCTGGATGAGATGTTGGGAAGGAATTGTTCCCTGGGAGGGTGGGCAGGCCCTGGCACAGGGTGCCCAGAGCAGCTGTGGCTGCCCCTGGATCCCTGGCAGTGCCCAGGGCCAGGCTGGATGGGGTTGGAGCAGCCTGGGACAGTGGGAGGTGTCCCTGCCATGGCAGGGGTGGGATGGGATGAGCTTTAGAGTCCCTTCCAACCCAAACTATTCCATGATTCTGTGGAATCAGTTTAATTCCCTGTGGTTTTGGGCAGCTGCAGTGGCAGGAACAGCACCAGGGAAGGGAGCACTCCTGGAGATGTTCTCCTAGGAATGTTTGGAGATGTGGCTGCACCTGGACAGCTGGGAGGTGTCAGGGGTGAGCAGCACTCACTCCTGGTTCCTCTGCTTCAGTTTTGTGGACAAGCCCTTTCCCTGTGCACGTTTGTCACTGGGAGATGACAGATGCTGTTTGGATAATCTGTGCAATCCCTGCTCTGAATCCAGGCTCTGCACTGGCACCACTTGGGTGTTTGGGCTCCCCGCCCTGGAGCAGAGTCCAAATGCCCAGGATGTGCCTCACCTGCTGCAGCCCGTGCAGGTGAGGGCTGAGCTCCTCCAGAGGGTGAAGGAAGAGGGGAAGGAGGTGGCTGATGGTCTGTGCTCAGCCCTCCCAGGCTCCTGGAATAACACTTGGAGTGCCACTGTCTGCAGATGGAACTGGGAGCCTTGTTGTTCCTGCTGGTAACTGGGTGCATGAACAGCCCAGAGGCCTGGCCCTGCAGCCTGGCCCTGCTCCTGAGCTGCTCCTGGCACTCTGCAGCTCTGCCCTGCCCTGGGGGATGCTGGCAGCCACCTCCTCCACCAGTTCCCTGGCTGAGGCTCCCTTTGGAGCTGGGCTGAAGGGATTTCATCCCAGCACAGCTCTCCAGGCTCATCCTGCTTCTCTTTCTTGGCTTGACAGAGGGTGAAAGTACAAGTTTTACCTTGGTCAATGCCAGCAGCAGCCAGGTGCCTGAAGTCCAGGCTCCAATCTGCCACCCCTTGTCCTGAGACCTGTTTCCCCTTTGCCACCCTGTCCCATTCCCTCTGACATGGCAGACCCTTGTTTGGGGGCAGGAAGTCTCTTTTCCACAACCTGTTGAATCCATTTGCCCACGGGAAGCCACTGGAGTGTTTTTTGCCATGATGCTGAGCCCGGCAGGTCCCCAAAGTCCCCCAGGCTCTGGCAGGGGTTCTGTCCCCCCATCCCTGTGCCTTGGGAAGGCAGGGTGCTAGCAGGGACAGTGGGATCAAGGCCAGCCCTCAGCTTCTTCAGGATACTCCTCAGTCCTTCAAATCAGCACAGGTTTGGGAAACAGGCTCAAAGCAGCCAGGCTTTTCCATGGACTTGTCAAGCTGCTCTCCCATGAGGTGTCTCAGCCCGGGAAAGTGATTTCCCAGCCTGGGGTGTGGAATGGGGCTTGGAGAAGTGATCAGAGGGGCTCCCATCTGGGCAAGTTCCCCAGACCTGCTGTGTCCAGGGCAGTCTGTGCCCCACAGGACACTGCCCTGGCTGTTCCCAGGGCTGGGGACTGCCTTGTGCCCCAGCTCAGCCTGGCACGGGCTGACCCAGCCTCTCCCTGCCTGGTGAACCGAGGGCAAAGCACGGGCAGGTTTGGTTCCTGGCAGGGCTCGGGAATCCAGCCGGGCTGTTCGGTGTTAGGATGCTCTGTGCTGGAACGCTCCGGATGGGGAGGATGCTCCGTCCCGGGACATCCCCGGCTGCTGCTTTAAGGGGAGGGACGGAAGCCTGACCCGTCCCCGGGCTCGGCCGGGCCCTTAAAGCCTCCGCAGGCTGAGCGAGCCCGGCTCCGACCCGCCGGGGCCACCATGGGCTCGCTGGGGCGCTGCCTGGCCCGGAGCCTCCCGCGGGGACAGCCGGGCCTGAGCCCCCCCGGGCCCCGCTGCTACGGCTCCGGTGAGACACGGCCCCGTTCTGCCCTGCCCCTGGGGACCCTGTGCCCATCTTCACCCTGCCCCTGGGGACCCTGTGCCCACCCTGCCCCGCCCCTGGGGACCCTGTGCCCATCCCCATCCCGCCCCTGGGGACCCTGTGCCCACCCTGCCCTGCCCCTGGGGACCCTGTGCCCATCCCCATCCCGCCCCTGGGGACCCTGTCCCCGCCCTGCCCTGCCCCTGGGGACCCTGTGCCCACCCCCATCCTGTCCCTGGAGACCCTATCCCCATCTTCACCCTGCCCCTGAAGACCCTGTCCCCACCCTGCCCTGCCCCTGGGGACCCTGTTCCCATCCCCATCCTGCCCCTGGGGACCCTGTCCCCACCCTCATCCTGCCCCTGGGGACCTTGTCCCCGCCCTGCCCTGCCCCTGGGGATCCTGTCCCCACCCCTACTCCAGAGGACCCGGTCCCCATCCCTGGGATCTTTCATCCCCTTCCCCATCCTGCTCTTGGGGACCCTTTCCTCACCCCCATCCCGTCCCCAGCCCCCTGCTCGTGCTGTCCCATCAGAGCTGCTGTTCCCGTCCTGTCCCCATGGTGCCCCATCCCCTCGCGGTGTCCCCGTCCCTCCATCCCGGGGGGTGGCGGCTCACGGGCTCCTGTCCCCGCCAGCTCAGGGAGTGGGTGCCAGCTCTGCTGTGCCCAGCCCCGTGTGCCGGGATGGGGCAGGGGCCGGCGCTGGCGCTCCCTGAAGGTCCCGGGGGGTTCAGAGTCCCCAGGACTGTGACCCCGGCAAAGCCGAGCCCTGTCCAGCAGTGCCCGGGGCGCGGGTGAGCTCATGGGCTCCGTTTATCCAGCTCTGTCCCCGCCAGCCCTGGGGTTGGCAGTGAAGTGTCCTCCCTCTTCCTTCCCCTCCTTCCTGTCCCCTCTGTCCCCGCAGCGGACGGGATGCGCTGTCCCTTGGGGGTTTTGTCCCCTCCTGCAGCGCAGCCGCGGCAGGGCCACCCCAGGGGTGACAGCGGGGCCGGACCCTGCGTCCCACGGCGATGGATTTTCCTCTCCAGCAGCGGAGAGCTGTGCCCGGGAAAGAGTCCCCAGCACCGGGACGCGGCACAGACATCCCTGGCTTAAAGCCCACGGACGTGTTCCCAACAGCCATCAGGGCTTTGTGTGTCCCTTGGGACGCCACCAGCCTGAGAGGCACAGCTTGTTCTGGGGACATGGCCCCGGGATGGGGTGGGGACAGGGATGGGGGACAGGGCTGGGGACAGGGATAGAGAGAAGAATGGGGACAGGGATGGGGGACAGGGCTGGGGACAGGGATGGGGGCGGGTTCCCATCGGTATCCTCGGGGCTGAGTACAAGCCGCGGTGCCGCGGGGCCAGCTCGGGGTGCCGTGTGTGGTGGGGCCCGGTGTCCCGCGGGGGTGGCGATGACTCCGTGTCCCGCGGGGGTGGCGGTGACCCCGATGTCCCGCAGTCCCCCCGGCGCTGCAGGAGCAGACGCTGCTGGTGGCCAAGCCGGACGCGCTGCAGCGGCGGCTGCTGGGGGACATCATCCAGCGCTTCGAGCGCCGCGGCTTCAAACTGGTGGCCATGAAGCTGCTGCAGGTACCGGGCCCGGCGGGGAGCGGGGGCGGCCGGGGGACACGGCCCGGGTGTCACTGTCGCTGTCGCTGTCGCCGCCGCTGCCTCAGGCGGACCGCAGGCTCGTGGAGCAGCACTACGAGCAGCTGCGGCCGAAGCCCTTCTACCCCGCGCTCGTCGCCTACATGACCTCGGGGCCGGTGGTGGCCATGGTGAGGGGACAGCTCGGGGGTCGCGGGGGGCGCGGGGCGCAGGGGACTCAGCTGTCGCCGTCCCGCAGGTGTGGGAGGGCTACAACGTGGTGCGGTGCACGCGGGCCATGGTTGGGGACAGCAGCGCCGTGGGGACAATCCGGGGGGACCTCAGCGTGCACATCGCCAGGTAGGGCCGGGGGGGGGCGGGACCCCACGGCCGCGGCACTGTCCCCATCCCTGTCCCCTCGCAGGAACCTGGTCCACGCCAGTGACTCCGTGGAGACGGCCCGGCGGGAGATCGGCTTCTGGTTCCAGCGGCACGAGCTGCTGGCCTGGGACAGCGGCGACAGCGACAACATCTACGGGCTCTAGAGCCCGCCCGGGGCACCCCCGCCACAATAAACCCGGCTGCCTCCAGCGCCGACCCTGGCTCGTCCCTCCGATACCACCAGCAAGGGCTGGGAGCGCTGGGAGGCACTGGGATGGTACTGGGAGCACTGGGATGTCCCTGGGAGCACTGGGATGGTACTGGGGAGCTCTGGGATGTCCCCAGAGGGCACTGAGATGGTACTGGGGAGCTCTGGGAGGCACTGGGATGGTACTGGGAGCACTGGGATGCTACTGGGGAGCTCTGGAAGGCACTGGGATGTCCCTGGGAGCACTGGGACGGTACTGGGGAGCTCTGGGATGTCCCCAGAGGGCACTGGGATGGTACTGGGGAGCTCTGGGATGTCCCCAGAGGGCACTGGGGTGGTATTGGGGAGCTGTGGGAGGCACTGGGATGTCCCTGGGAGCACTGGGATAGTACTGGGGAGCTCTGGAAGGCACTGGGATGCTACTGGGGAGCTCTGGGAGGCACTGGGATGGTACTGGGAGCACTGGGAGGCACTGGGGTTGCGCTGAGCAGCCCTAGAAGGCACTGGGCTGTCCCTGGGGGGTATTTGGGCTGCATTGGGAAGCTCTGGGATGTCACTGGTACATCCATGGAAAGTACTGGTTTGTACTGGGAAGCTTTGTGAGGCACTGGGATGTCCCTGGGGGCACTGGAACCGTACTGGGAGGCCGGGCTGTGCCCGCGGGGCTGCAGGGGCTCTGTGGGTGACTGGAGGAGACCAGGGTGGGGTCTGAGCTGTAAAACTGCTCCGAGCGACACTGGGACACCGCTGGGTGGCACTGGGACACCGCTGGGTGGCACTGGGACACCGCTGAGAGGGACTGGGACGCCACTGTGAAGCACTGAGACACCACTGGGTGGCACTGGGGGCCACTGGGACCCTACGGAAAGCACTGGGACGCCACTGGACATACTGGGACGCTACTGGCACAGTGGATATCACTGGGACAACACTGGGAGAGCACTGGGAGAGCTCCGGGATAGCTCTGGGACATCACCGGGCCAACACCGGGACAGCGCTGGGACAGCTCTGGGAGCACTGGGAGAGCACTGGGATATCCAGAACAGCTCTGGGAGCAGTGGGACAGCTCCGGGATCCCCGGGACAGCTCCGGGATCCCCAGGACAGCTCCGGTATCTCCAGGATCTCCGGGATGTCTCCGGTATCTCCGGTATCTCTCTCCGGTATCTCCGGGATGTCTCTCAGGGATCTCTCTCCGGTATCTCCGGTATCTTTCTCCGGTATCTCCGGTATCTCCGGGATGTCTCTCCGGTATCTCCGGGATGTCTCTCCGGTGTCTCCGATATCTCCAGGATCTCTCTCCGGTATCTCCGGTATCTCTCTCCGGTATCTCTCCGGTATCTCCGGTATCTCTCTCCGGTATCTCCGGGATCTCTCTCCGGTATCTCCGGGATGTCTCTCCGGTATCTCTCCGGTATCTCCGGCCGCCCCCCGCAGTTCCCGCCGCGGCCGCTGGGTGTCGCTGTGTCCCGGCGCTCCCCGTTGCCAGGCGACGGCGGCGTTGCCCGCGCAGGCGCAGTGCGCAGCGGCGCCATGGCCGAGGCCGCCATGGCCGCGCGGGTGCCGCCGGACGAGGACGGGGACGAGTGCCTGCCGCAGTACCGGCACCTGCTCAGCCCCGACCTGCTCGCGTGAGTCCCGCCCGCCGGGCGCGGCCGCCTCGCCTCCCCGGGCAGGCTCTGACCGCGGTTTCTGTCCCACAGGGGCCAGGTTGCCTTCATCACCGGCGGCGGCTCCGGCATCGGCTTCCGCATCGCCGAGATCTTCATGAGGTGCGGGCTGGGACGGACCCTCCTTCCCTCCATGCTTTCCTTTTACTTTCCCCCCTTCCCTTCTTCTCTTCCGTCCCCTTCTTTCCCCTCCCTTCTCTTCTCTTCCCGCACTTTCCTCCTCCTCACCCCTTCTCTGTCCCTCCCGCCGCCCCATCCCTTTCCCGCGGCGGTCCGGGCCCTGCAGCCCTCAGGGAGCTCCGGGCCGGGCTCTGCCTCTGCCCGCCCGCCTCCTGCGGCCGTGGGGGGCACAATTCCTGCAGGAACCCCCGAGCTGCTGCTGCTGATGCCGAGGTGCTGCTGAGGAGCCCGGCCCTTCTCAGCTGCCCCTTCCCTGCAGGCACGGCTGCCGGACCGTCATTGCCAGCAGGAACCTGCAGCGAGTGACCGAGGTGAGCTGCGAGCCCCGAAATCCTGCTGCGAGCCCCCGTGGAACTGGGAGCCCTGGGAACCCTGCTGCTCTCTCCCAGTGGAACTGGGAGCCCTGGGAACCCTGCTGCTCTCTCAGTGGAACTGGGAGCCCTGGGAATCCTGCTGCTCTCTCAGGGGAACTGGGAGCCCTGGGAATCCTGCTGCTCTCCCCCGTGGAAATGGGAGCCCTGGGAATCCTGCTGCTCTCCCAGTGGAACTGGGAGCCCTGGGAATCCTGCTGCTCTCTCCCAGTAGAACTGGGAGCCCTGGGAATCCTGCTCCTCTCCCAGTAGAACTGGGAGCCCTGGGAACCCTGCTGCTCTCCCCCGTGGAACTGGGAGCCCTGGGAACCCTGCTGCTCTCTCAGGGGAACTGGGAGCCCTGGGAATAGTGCAATAGGAGGAATGGTTTCCCAGTGCTTCCCAGTGCTTCCCAGTGCTTCCCAGCCTCCCAGCCCTGGGCACTCACACAGTGCTGGGCAGGGTGGGTGCAGGTTTGGGGGGCTGCACCCACAGCACCTCCAGCATGGCTCTGTTAATCTGGAACCTGCTTTGTGAGGCTGTTTCACCATCATCATGGCTTTTTGTGGGGGAGAGAGACAGAAATGAGCTGTGGGGGAGGTTTGCCAGCAGGGCAGAGCCCAAGGTTGGACTGAAACCTCAGCGTGCAGCAGGATCAGAGCCCAGGCTCTGTGGCTTGGGGGGGCTGCACAGGTACCCTGTGTTTTGGGGCAGAGAGGAGGCTGCAGGTGTGGTTGGCTGCCCTTTCCCACTCCCTCACGTGCTAGAAGAAGCTGCAAAGCTCAGCAGTTTTTTAGTTCTCAGGGGTCAGAGTCTTCTGAGGCCACAGAATCAGCAGTCCAGGGCTCCAGCTGCTCATGCACCCATGTGTTGTTGGGGCTCAGAACCTTTCACAAGGCCCAAAATAGACATGGGAGCAGCTCTGGGTGTTGTGTGGAGTTGCTGCTGGGCTTGTGTGTCCCCTGTGCTTAATTCCCTGGGGAAAATCTTACTCTTAATGAGCCATGTGGGTGGCTTGTGACAAACCCTGAGCTGCAGAGCTGGTCTGTCTCACAGCCTGACACCTGGTTGCTCTGTCTTTGCCCTTTTGCCCACTGACTTTTTGGATCTAAAGGGCAATTATGGCTGGGCTCAGGCCAAAAATGCCTTGCTGGGGTCCAACCTTTGTACTTGCCCTGCAGAGATGTTGCCTGGGATGTGCTGTGTCCATGGCAGCCCGTGCAGGTGACTGGGCTTAGCCAGCTCTGGCTGGGATGCAGCATGCAGGAGCTTTCCCTGGCTACCCCAGGGCTAGCAGGGTGCAGCCAGGCTCTCTCAAGTCTCTTTTTGTCCCTTCAGGCTTCGAAGAAGCTGATGGCAGCCACAGGGCAGCAGTGCCTGCCCCTGTCCATGGATGTCCGGCAGCCCCAGACCATCGCGGCCGCGGTGGACGAGGCGCTGAAGGAGTTCCAGAGGATTGACATCCTCATCAATGGTGAGGGTGGAGAGGGCAGGGTGTTTTCCTGCACAGGCATCCCTGGGGGCACAGAGGAAGCAGAGATCTGTGTGTGGTACACAGCCATCCCTGTTTGCCTGGCTGTGCTTCATCCCTGCTCCCCTTGTGCTGCTGGGCACCCAGAGCCACCAGTTTATCCTTTACCAGGGCTGTCTCCATGTCCAGCATGCAGACATTATCCCTCACCCTCCTTGTCACAGAAGGGCCCTGACATCTCTCCCTGCCCTGTCCTGCCTGTCCCTGTGCTTCAGGTGCTGCAGGGAACTTCCTGTGCCCAGCCAGTGCCCTGTCCTTCAACGCCTTCAAGACAGTGATAGACATCGACACCATGGGCACCTTCAACACCTCCAAAGTCCTCTTTGAGAAATATTTCCGGGTGAGTGGCATGGAGCCAGGGGACTCTGAGGAGAGGCTCTGGTAGGCAGGGGGTAGTGTCAAACCACACTGTGCTCCTGGGCAAATCTCTGGGCAAAAGACCTAGAGCCTCCCTGCACAGATCCACTCTGTTCTCTTCCAGGAATCCCAGCCCTGGACTGGGGATCCTCCTGTCCCTTGCCCTGGGGCTTTGTGCTGTTGCAACACCTTTCCATTCTCTGCCAACTGGAGAAGCTGTGATCTCCTACTCCTTTTCCAGCTCTGCCGCTTTGCTTTGGCTTTTCCTTCCACCCTGCATGTCCCACCTCTCCAGCTGGCTGCCCCATCCCTGATTTTCAGTGGGTAGAGCTGCCCCAGAGATGGCTTGGCAGTGCCCATGGGTGACTGTCCCTCCAAGCCCAGCTCTCCTGTCCCTCAGAGCCCTCTGTGACCCTTTGTGCTGCTCCCTGCCTAACTCCACATCTCCTTTCCTTCCCAGGACCATGGTGGGGTCATCGTTAACATCACGGCGACCCTGAGCTACCGAGGGCAGGCCCTGCAGGTGCACGCTGGGGCTGCCAAGGCTGCCATAGGTACCTCAACACACCCTGCTGGGGCCAGCAAAAAAGACAGTTCTTCCTAAATACTGGGATGAGAAGATGCCTTGGGGAGGGGCAAGTGTGAATTGGTGTGGTTACTGCATGCCTGGGTTTGGGATGAGGCTCTTCTCCCCTCTCAGCCAGACTCTTCTGCAGCATTTTTTCCCCCCTCAGCAGAAGTTGCTGGCAAGGCTGTGCTCCTGTTTCTCACTGCTGTTGCAATCCCTCTGCAGATGCCATGACCCGTCACCTGGCAGTGGAGTGGGGACCCAACAACATCCGTGTGAACAGCCTGGCCCCCGGCCCCATCACGGGCACCGAGGGCTTCCGACGCCTGGGTGAGGCAGCCTGGGCTCCTGCCCTGCCAGTGCCCTGCTGGCATCCCCTGGGAGGGGACCTGGAGGGACCCCCAGTGCCACACAGCTCCTGGGGGGTTGCTACTGGGCACTGGCTTGGCTGGCACAGCTCTGTGGGAACATTCCCACATCCCTGGTAGCTCCCAGGGCACTGGTTTGGCAGCAGGTTGGGCTCTCTGATGCCATGATGCATTGTGCTCCCCCAAAACTCAGTCCTGCCTGAGGGGTTGGCTCTTGTAGTCCATGAGCAGAGTGCTGGTGCAGCTGCAGAGGATGGGAAAGACCATGGTCCAGAGGCCATGGAGATGCTCCAAGGGCTGGAGCCCCTCTGCTCTGGAGCCATGGATACCTCAGAGCCCCTTCCAGGGCCTAAAGGGGCTCCAGGAGAGCTGCAGAGGGACTGGGGACAAGGGATGGAGGGACAGGACACAGGGAATGGCTTCCACTGCCAGAGAGCAGGGCTGGATGGGATATTGGGCAGGAATTGTTCCCTGGGAGGGTGGGCAGGCCCTGGCACAGGGTGCCCAGAGCAGCTGTGGCTGCCCCTGGATCCCTGGCAGTGCCCAAGGCCAGGCTGGATGGGGCTGGGAGCAGCCTGGGACAGTGGGAGGTGTCCCTGCCCATGGCAGGGGAGGAGAAGGAGAGATCCCTCACAACCACAAGCATTCCATAATTCCATGATTCTAAAGCTTTTTGAGGTCCTGTCTTGAGCTTGCTGTGTCAGTACAAAATCCCTGCTGGGCTTGAGCTCCCCTCCTTTAAATCATCACAGGGCTGTGCCAGGATCCCATCCCAGTTCCCTGGAGCACTGAGCCAGCCCCATGGTGGGGGACAGCCCTCCCATGGTCCAAACTGACTCTTTGCTGCTCCTTCCAGGTGGGAGATTTGCCGAGAAGTCAGCCCAGTTCTCCGTGATCCCGCTGCAGCGCGCGGGGAACAAGACGGAGATCGCGCACAGCACGCTGTACCTGGCCAGCCCCCTCTCCTCCTACGTCACCGGCACCACCCTGGTCGTGGATGGGGGCAGCTGGCTCACCTCCCCCAACAGCTTCTCTGCCTTGCTGGGTATTGCCTCCTCCTCTGCTAAACTCTAGGTGACTGCATTTCCCCCTCGTGGGATGGGAGCAGGGCTCCTCAGGGAAACCCAGCTTTTCCCTGGGGTACAGGGCATGGATCCTGTGAGGAGCAGCTGAGGAGAGGGGAAAGGGGCTCAGCCTGGAGAGAAGGAGGCTCAGGGGGAACCTTCTGGCTCTGCACAACTCCCTGACAGGAGGGGACAGCCGGGGGGGTCGGGCTCTGCTCCCAGGGAACAGGGACAGGACAAGGAAATGGCCTCAAGTTGTGCCAGGGAGGTTTAGGTTGGATACAGGGAAAATTCTTCGTGGGAAGGATGGTCAGGCCTTGGCACAGCTGCCCAAGGCAGTGGTGGGGTCATCATCCCTGCAGGGATTTAAAAGCCATGTGGATGTGGCACTTGGGGACACAGTTTAGTGGTGGCCGTGGCAGTTCTGGGGGAACAGTTGGATTTGATGGTCTTAGAGAGCTTCTCCAACTTAAATGATGATTCCTAACCATGATTTTCCTGGGGTATGGCTGCCACAGCATGGCATGGACATGTACTCATGGACAGTCCTGGGGATGACTTGGGACAAGCAGAACCTGCTGGATTTTCTCTTTGAGCCTGGCTTGTCACATGGTGTCCTTTGGATGCTTCTCCAGGCACCTCTGAGATTCCCCCAAAGCCATATGATGCCCATTTTCTGTGCCCCAGCAGCAGGATTGAGCACAAAGAATGCCAAGAGCCTGTTCCTTTCATGAATTCCTGCAGCATGGCAGGGGAAGGGGTCTCCTCCCTGCCTGTGTCCCCCTGGTCCTGGGCTGTCCCTGAGCTGGGCAGGCCCCAGCAGGGCTCTGTCCCCACCTCCTCCCTCTCTTGCAGATGTCTGGGCTGCAGGAGCAAACCAGCCCCACTGATGGACAGCCTGGGACTGACTGATGGACAGATGTGACCTGGGACACCACGGAGGGACATCTTCCAGAGCCAGTGCTGACAGCCACAGCCTCTCCTTGGCCACTGGTGGCAGTGGTGACACTGCCAGCCCCGTGTCTGCCTGGGGACCCAGCTCTGGGGGTGCCCACCCCCATCCTGTGCCATTGCTGCCTTCTGAGCTGGTGTGGCTGTGGGTGCAGACAGCATGGAGGGCTGAGATAGTCACTGTCCCTTTGTGGCTCCCTCCAAGCTGCTCTTATGGCCTTTCCCAAGCCCCAAGCAGTGCCACCCATGGATACCCATCCTCTTAGTCCCCTGTCCCCTGTCTTAGCCTGAGAACTGCCCAAGAGCCCCAGCAGCAGCTCGTTTTTGGGAGGGGGAGCAGCTCAGCCTGCCTGGTGTTGGGGTCAGCCAGTGTGGTGGGCCCAGTTGTGCCTTGGCAACTCTTAGAGGAGAAACCCTGGCAGGGGGAGGTGGCTGTGTCCCCAAGGGGTGTGACAGTGGTGCTGAGAGGCTGCCAGGGCTGCAGCTGGGGTGCCCCTCTGCAGGGAGCAGAGGGGTGTGGGGGCTGCAGCACTGCAGGTGTCCAGTGGTCTGTGCACACCCATCTGTCTGTCACACCAGTGTCACACTGTCTCAGACACTCAAGCTGAGGGTAGATGGAGGGCTAGGACTGGAATCCAGTCCTTTCCTCCTGCTGGGCTGCAGGAGCCACAGCAGGGCTGCATGGATGGCAGTGCTGGAGCCAGCCCTGTCCCTGGTGTTGGTGCCTCAGGGGACACACTCTGCTCCTGTGCACCCTCCTGCTGCTGCTGGTAGTTTTTAGGCTCACCCTGGATTCCATGAAGCTTGTTCTCTCACTTAATTGTATTTCCTACTTGATTGTAGACTTGCCAGGTTTTGCTCCTTCCTCCAGGCCACAAATAAAGAAATTGGCCCCTGAGCAGTGATGCCTCTCTCTGGTGCATGAGCACCAGTGCCCTGCCCAGCAGACTGGTCCTGGTGGTCCAAACTGGGCCCTGAGGGAGGGGGGAGGGCCACTGCTCCCACTGCCAGAGCCTGGTGTGGCTTCAGCCTTGGCTCTGTGGTGCCCCAGTGCTCCAGGCCCAGGGGCTTGGGGACCTGCCAGCTCCTCAGCCCCAGTGGCTCTGGGAAGGTGGTTCCAGCAGCAGAGGTGCTGGGGAGGTGCTTCAGAGAGATGGGGGTGTGGGGCTTGGGCTGGGATCTGGCTGCTCTCCTTTGCCCAGGCTCCTGGGATTTGGCTCCAGGCATGGTATTCCTCTTCTGGGTACAGGATGTGTTTTCTCCTGGAGAAGGGATCTGTGTGATGTGTGTTGACTTTTCTGCCACCTGCAGCCTTGTCTGTGACCTGCATCCTGTTCTGGGAGGCTCCATGGATTCCACTGTTCAACTGTGACCAGGTGACTTGGGCACTGTCAGGGCTGTGCTGGCCCTGTGGCCACCCCAGGGAGAGGCAGCTGAGCCAGGGCAAGGACAGAGCTCCTTGGCATGGCCTGGAGCTGCAGGACCCCATCCAGAGCTGCCATTCACAGCATCAGGCTGGCACCTTGCTCCCTGCCAGTCCCAGCCACCCCTGGCTGCCTGAGCTGTCTGGGAAGCAGGAATTGATTGCCCAGAGAATGGTTTGGGCAGGTGGCCCCGTGCAGCTGTGCTTCCCCTGTGGGACTGACAAAGGAGCCCCTCCTTTGGGAACAGCTGTGATGAGGATTTGGAGCAGGGGTTTCCATCCTTCCCAGTGCTGGACTGACTGCACAGGGGTGACACCCTCTCTGCCTCAGGGGACACATTGTGGCCCAACCAGGCTGATCCTGAGATGTCACACACATCCATGGCCTGGGCAGGGTCACTGGGGCCAGCCATGCTCTTGCTCATTAGGTTTGCTGCTAATTATACCCAGGGGCTGTAATTCCAGCTGCTGGGCCAGCTCATGGGTGTGTTAGTGGGGTCATCCCTGTGCTCCAGCAGAAACTGCAGGTGCACCGGGCCTGCAGGCTGTGGGCCCTAAACACGGCATTAATGAACTCATTAACATGGTCCCAGCAGGGTCCCGGTGCTCAGATCCCCCCTGGAGCAGCCCCACTGGGGCTGGGGGTCCTGGAGCATGGCTCATCTCATTGGAGGGATTTGGGGTTCTGCTGCACAGCTCATACCTGAAGGGATTTGGGGTTCCACTGCTCAGTTCATCCCCAAAGGGATTTGGGGTTCCACTGCTCAGTTCATGCCTGAAGGGATTTGGGGTTCTGCTGCACAGCTCATACCTGAAGGGATTTGGGGTTCCACTCCTCAGCTTGTACCCAAAGGGATTTGGGATTCCACTGCTCAGTTCACACCCAAAGGGATTTGGGGTTCCGCTGCACAGTTCATACCTGGAGCAGCTGGATGGTCCTGTTGTACGGTTCCACAGGGGTTTGGGGTCCTGGAGCACAGTTTGGGATTGAGATGCCGCAGTGTGGTTTGGGTTTGGGGTCCCGGACACGGTTTCTCAGCAGGGGGATTTGGGGGTGCCCATTCACGGCGTCCCCGGTCCCACGTGCTCGCGCTCCGCTGGCCCCGCCCCTCCCCGCCGGCCCCGCCCCCGCCGCGCGCGAGCCGGGAGGGGGCGTGGCCTCGCACGGGCTCGCGCCGCGGAGGGGCGGGGCGAACGGCACCGGCAGGCGAGTGACGTCACCGCCCCGGCTACTGCGGCGGCGGCCGGGCTGGCTCTGCCGCTTCTCCGCGGGCGGCCCGGAGCGGCGGGCGGGCGCTGGGCTTGCTTCTCGGCGCCGCCGCCGCCGCCCGCATCCCCCGGTCCCGGGCAGGACCCGCGGCCCCGGCGCTCGGAGCCGCCGCTCCCCGGGCGGGGCGGGACCGGCGGGGCCGCCCCCGGTGTCGGCGGGCGGGGCCGTGCTCCTCGCACAAAGCCGTGAGTGCCGCGGGGAGCGCACCGGCACCGGCACCGCCCCGATGTGAGCGGGGCATGGCCGCGGGGCATGGCCCGGGGCGGGCGGCGGCGGGCGCGCGGCGCCGGCGGTGAAGATGGAGCCGCGTCCGCCTGGGACCGAGCCCCCGCTGCCCCGGGGGCCGGGACCGGGGCCCGAGCCGCAGCTGCAACCGGAGCCGGAGCTGGAGCCGGTGCTGGCCTTCCAACGGGAACTGGAGCCGCAGCTGGAACCGGAGCCGGTGCTGGAGCCGGAGCTGGCCTTCCAACGGGAACCGGAGCCGCAGCTGGAGCTGGAACCAGAGCTGGAGCCAGAACCAGAGGCGGACCTAGAACCGGAGCTGGAACGGGAGCTAGAACCAGAAGCGGAGCTGGAACGGGAGCTAGAACCAGAAGCGGAGCTGGAACAGGATCTGGAGCCAGAAGCGGAGCTGGATGTGGAGCTCTGGGCGCTTGAGGCCGGCGCTCCCGGCGCGGGGCCGCCGCCCTGGTGCCCGGGGGAGGCCGCGGGCAGCCCGGGCCCCGCCGAGCCCCCGCCGGAGGAGGAGCCGCGCCTCCGCCCGGTCTTCGACGCCCTGGACCGCGACGGCGATGGCTTCGTGCGCGTGGAGGAGTTCGTGCAGTTCGCCACGGCCTACGGCGCCGAGCAGGTGAGCCCCGGCACCGGCACCGCACTGCCCACGGCGGCTGTCCGGGTCCGGCAGAGCGGCAGTGTCCCCAAGGGCAGCGCTGGCCCCGCTACCGCCGCGGGTGAAGGACACGCGTGGCCCGGCGGGATCCTCTTTGTTCTCCATCGCTGCCGCCTCGGGCACATCCCCGCGGCCGCTCCGGGCCCCCGGGTCACCTCCAGAGCGGGGAGCATCCCTGCCCCGGCAGGGGCCGGACCCGGGTGATCCTAAAGGGCCTTTCCAGCCCATTCCCTGGTTCCCTGCTGCCTCGCTTAGCAGGGTTTGACAGCCTGAACGTGTGTTTTCCCCTTTTCTGCTGCTTTGTGCTCCTTTGAGCCGCTGCTCCCCTGCCGCAGATCAGAGGGATGTAATTTGGAGCTGCCTGGGCCGACCCAAAATGGAGCAAGCTCCGGCAGCGCTCACCAGGGGATGGAGATGGGTTTGTTGGTGTTCCAGGCATTGGCCTGGGCTGGCATCGCTACCAGGAAAAGAAGATTTCTTTTTTAAGGCGTGCAGGTATTGCTGTGCAGTTGCCCTGTGCCTGCCCGGGTCTGCTCTCCCTTCCCCATCCGTGGCTGCTGCGCGGGTATTTAAGTGCCATGACAAAGCAAATCATGTGCGAAGGAGGCTTTTGGTGGAGGAGGGCTTTTTATCCCTGTCCTCGTGCTGGAAACACCTCTCAAAGATCAAACGAAGGTATTTGTTTTAGAAAAAAAACCCTGCAAAGGCGGCATGGAACTTCTTTGTGTGTGCAGAGGGTCTCAAGGTGCGAGCACAGGTACCTCGGCTGCTCCTAAATTCCTAAATCCTCTCTTCTGCCCTGTCCTGTGCTGTCCCCAGCAGAGGCAGCAGGAGCAGACAGTGACTCCTTGGTGTCCCCTGGCGTGGAGCAGCCCAAGGACGTGGGAAATGGGGACAGGAGGTGGCGTGTGCGTGGCAGGGACGTGGCAGGTGGCTCTGGGCGTGCTGGGTGGGGATGGTGCCAGGGCTCCAGAGGGGCCTCACTGAGCCTGGGAAGCACTCTGAGCTTGGCCTGGGGACTGGCTGTGGCTGTTGAGGTCACCCCAGAGCTCAGGGGGGGCTCCCCGGAGGTTTTGTGCCACTGGATTCTGTCCGTGTGTGTGGATCCATCTGGGAAAGGCTCCCTGTTCTGTCCTGCTGAGCACAGCTAATGCTGCCTGTGCTCCATAAATGATGCTTTGGAAAGCCATCTCTGTGCAGCCAGAGGCTGGTACAGGCAGCTCTTGGCATGCAGGACAGCTGGCTGCTGGCACAGCACCGTGGGGAGGCTGCTGTGGCAATGCCTGAGCCAGCAGGTGCTGGGCAGCCCAGGGCACTGGCAGAGGTGATGCCTGTGTGTGCAGGAGGACTTGGTGTGAGTCTGCAGCTCAGAAATGACCAGGGCACGCTGAGGGAGGAGGAGAAGGGCTTGGTGATGGGGTCTGTGAGCTCCTGGCAGATCATGGAACACGATATCCTGATGGGAAGGGTCCCACAGGGATCATCCAGTCCAGCCCCTGTTCCTGCACAGACACACAACAATCCCACCCTGATCCCTGCCCAAACGCTCCTGGAGCTCTGGCAGCCTTGGGGCTGGGCCATTCCCAGCACCCTCTGGGGAAGAACCTTTCCCAAAATCCAGCCTAGCCCCCCTGATGTGTGGAGTATTAAAGGCAGGAGTTCTGGGGAAGTTCTCTGACCTATTTAGCGTGAGGCAGCTGGGACCTTTGGAAAACAGAGATCCAGCTCAGGTGGAAGTTAAAGGGGAGGAACATCCCAGTGGGTGAAACAGTGTTAAAGTGACTGAATGGGACCCTCAAGGTGTAAATAAAGGTTGTGCCACAACCAGGGCTGGGCTGCTGTGAGAGGGGTGGGGGTTTGATGGCTGGCTGGATAATCACAAAGTTAATGAGGAACAAATTCTTGCTGGAGGTACCTGCTTCCTTTTTCCCTCCCTTCTGCCCACAGGGGTGGAACAAATGGCTAAATTTGAGCATGACAAGCAGCTGATTGCCGAGGCTGGAGAGGGCTGAAGGGTTAAGGAGAGCCTGTGTGTGTATCCACATGGACGAGGAGCAAGTGTTGTCTTTAGCAGTCAAACACCAGAGGCATTCATGGGCTGCTGAGTGAGCGCTGTCAGCTCGTTTGGCTGCAACAATTATTAGCTAAATGTCACAGGGAAGGCACCAGCTGCCGTTTATTCCACAAACACCATGGGATTGGGGATTTCTGCTCGGGTGAATTGAGTATTTTTCTCTCCATGGGGATAAAAAAAAATGGGATTGGGACAGGGTTTTGCTTAAGCAGCTTGGGGTGTTGGAAGGCTGGCTGGGAGAGATCTGTGGTCTGGTGCTGGCTTGGGGAAGAGATCAGGGCCAAGATAAAGGCAGTTTGTTTTGATCTGCAGTGATAACACTTGATAGGGACTGAGGCTCTTGCCAGAACCTTCATCTTCAAAGGGCTGATGAGAGGATGGTGCTGGGGTGGCACCTGGGCCAGGGTGGCCTTGGGATGCTCCTGCCACAGCCTCTGCCAGGTCCAGCATGGATTGTTTGCCACTTGAAAGGCTCCCTTGGACCCCTGATATGCTCCATGGATTTACAAACAAGATGTGGGACAGAAAGGTCTTGAGGACAACTTGACTTTTCATCCAGAACCCCTGGACTGCTCCCAAACCACCTGGGAGGCAGCTGCCAGTGGTGCTGTGTTTTTATTCCTCCTTCCTCCCCTTTCTCCCTGCATTTCTCTGGGATCTGATGCTCCTTGGAGCCACTGGCTGGGACAGAAGTAAAATAGGAGTAAGATTGGCTTAAATAGCGAGCAGGGATGTGGGACACACATGATGTCACTTTTTTGTCACCTTGTAAAGCAGGAGAGGTTGTGTCTTGCACTTACCCAAGGCCATTGTGCAACTGCTTTTGGTTTAAAGTTTTATTTCACAATTTATTTTTACACGTCTTGCCTGCTGTATCCTTGCATTGTGGCTGTCTGGCTGGGGTCAGAAATCTCCCTGGGTTTATTTCCAGCAGGCCCAGAGGAGAAGGAATTGTTTGTAAGGCTGAGGACAAGCGTCCTGCTGGCACCTTGGGTTGTTTTTCCTTTTTTGTTTTCATCTAACAGACAATTGGAGAAGGAGAAGCCTCTTGCACCACATGATCTCACTGCCTTGGCTCAATTAAGAGAAATCCCAGAGGTTGTCAAACTCACTTCCAAAGGCTCCTGTTCCTAGGGATCTTCAGCCTTTTTTATTTTTTTCCCCTCTTGGCTCAGTTTGAGCTTTATTTCAGTGTGATTTGTTTTGCTTTCTTTAACATTTCCATCCCTCAATACCTGTCCTGCCACCACATCAGCTCATCCTCAGCTGAGCTCTCCATATTCAGCTTTTAACTCTCCCTCTGGGGATGTTTTCTGAGGGGTTTTATCAGGTTTGTTGTACTTTTCCCAGCACTTTCTCAGCCTCCTGGAATGGGGTGCCCAGCCTGAGCTGAGAGCTGCAGAACAAATCCCATTTTGGGGCTGGCAGGGATCACTCCAGACAGCAGCTGCAAAGAATCCTGGAGTTGGTTTTTATTTTTGAGTAAAACAATCTGAAAATCTGGCAGTTGGTTTGTGCAATGAGGTCTGGAGAGTGTCAAACTGCAGCTTTTCAGTGGTTGACCCCTGTGGTGATGCCAGGCTGGCTTTCCCTGCTCCCCCTGGGGAGTGTGAACCTGGATCCAGGATCCTCCTCCTCCCATCTCTCAATGCTGACATTGCATCTGATTTGGGATGTTCTCCCTCTTCCCCTTGCTTTTCTCCCACCTCCTAGTGAAATCTAATGATCTTTGTCATGAGGAAACCCCAATTATTTTTTTTTTAAATTTTCTGATGGTTCTTACCCAGTCTGAGCAGAGGAAGTGCTGGTTTTATGAAGAGATTTCTAAAATTATCTGTGATGGTTTCACAGGCGAGTGAGGCTTAAATTGCCTCCAGCTGTGCTGCTGCTGCTGCACCTTCCAGAGGCTTTAATTGCTGTTTAACTTCATAGAATATCCTGGCTTGGAAGGATCATCCAGCCCAGCTCCTGGAATTTGGTTCCTGCTGTGGGGAGGGGCTGGGATGCTCTGGGTGTGCAGGAGGTGCCCATGGACACCCCTGTGTGCTTTGGAACTGCAACAAATCTGAAATATTTTGCTTGCTTTGACCAAGGGCCCAGTTTTCCCCTTAAAGAAAACCATGGCAGGGAATTTGTGGGTTTGGGGAGATTGGGTGGGAGCCCTTTCCTTGCCTCCTCCCTCCTCTCCTCCCTCTTCAAAGGGCTTTTACCACCACCAATAAATAACAGGTCTGTGTGCTCCAGGAGCTCCAAGACAGGAGTTTTTCTTTCTCCCTCAGCAAGGAAAACGCTTCCAAACCAACATATTTTGTGTAATTTTGGGCGAGGTGGTGGCTGGTTTGCAAATTCCATTTTCAGCTCACTTGATTCACTTATAAATATCCCAAAAGACTCCAAGGAAGAGACAATCCCTGTGCTCCCAGGTTTTCTCAGCTGCTCCTGCTCAGGTTTGGCTTTAAGCTGCTGGGATGGAGGGGAGGGCAGGGGCAGATCAGAGCTCTGTGCTGGTGTGTTTGTGGCTGGGATCAGATGGATGGATGGCTTATCCCAGTGGGATGGAGCCTGGCAGGACTGTGAATGCTCAAAGCAGGGTTTGTCTGCCTGGGCTGGGAGGAGGGTGCTGCTGGTAATTTTATCCCAGCTACCAGTTTATTAAATCAACCTTTTTATTCTGCCTTGCTCCTTCAGGTTGAGAGTGCAGTGAATGCAGAGTGGGATGTGGATTTTTGGGAGAGGGACTCTGGAGGGACAGGACACAGGGAATGGCTCCCACTGCCAGAGGGCAGGGCTGGATGGGATATTGAGAAGGAATTGTTCCCTGGCAGGGTGGGCAGGCCCTGGCACAGGGTGCCCAGAGCAGCTGTGGCTGCCCCTGGATCCCTGGCAGTGTCCAAGGCCAGGCTGGATGGGGCTGGGAGCAGCCTGGGATGGTGGGAGGAACTGGATATGATGGAGCCCCACATCACAGGGCTCATTTTGAGCTGCTCCTGCCTGCAGAGCCCTCTCCCCAAGCATTCCCAAGCTGCTGATACCATTATGTAACTCAGCCCAGCCAGTAATTGATAATCATTACAATTGCCCACAGAATTCCTCCCCACTTTATTCCTGTTTGACTTTCATTGACTTGCTCATTGTCAGAGGAATGATCTGCCTGGAACCCAGGGGCTTTGAAGTTTTAATTCCTGCCTTTGGAATTTTGCAAAACAAATGAGTTCCCTTTATTCTCAGCCAGCTTGGGCAGGGAGAGCTGCTTCTGCTGGGCCACCCTCAGTGTCCCCTCTGCCACGGGAGCAACATTTCCCCAGCTCTAGGGTGCTGCTGGCAGTGAACCATGGCTTGTTTCACCCTGTTCCTTATGCCTGGCTCCATCTTTCCCTGATTGCTGTGTGAATTCCTGGCCTGACACCCTGGGCAGGTCCTGCTGAGCCCTGGGGGAGCAGTGCTGGCCTTTCCCTCTTTGGCTGTGTAAATTCAGCACCCGTGGAAAATGGAGGTACAAAGCTGCCAGACTGGTTCTGCTGGGCTGAGAATCAGGGGAGCTTTGGGCTTGGAAAGGAGCTCTGGGAACACTGAGTCCAACTGTTCCAACACTGCCAAGGCCACCACTGAAATGTGTCCCCAGGGATGGTGACCCCACCACTGCCCTGGGCAGCTGTGCCAGTGCCTGACCCTTCCCATGAAGGAATTTTCCCAGTATCCAACCTAAACCTGCCCTGGCACAACTTGAGGCTGTTTCCCCTTGTCCTGTCCCTGTTCCCTGGGAACCAGCCCAGTCTGCAGGACACTTGTGTTTCCCTCCTTGTCCCAACACAGGCAGAGCCCTAAAGCTCCTCAGCTTTCCTTTTGCACTTTCAAATCTTTCCATCTTCCAGTCCCCTTCCCACACTGGGATGGTGCTGAGGGATGATGCTTGAGGCCTCCCAGCAGAGGCAGGAGAAACATCAGGGATCTCATCAGGCTGCTCAGATCAATCTGTGTGTCTGTGCTTTGGATCTTCCAATATTTGGGTGGGAAGGGACCTTAAAGATCATCTCATCCCACCCCTGCCAGGCAGGGACACCTCCCACTGTCCCAGGCTGCTCCCAGCCCCATCCAGCCTGGCCTTGGGCACTGCCAGGGATCCAGGGGCAGCCACAGCTGCTCTGGGCACCCTGTGCCAGGGCCTGCCCACCCTCCCAGGGAACAATTCCTTCCCAGTATCCCATCCAGCCCTGCCCTCTGGCAGTGGGAGCCATTCCCTGTGTCCTGTCCCTCCATCCCTTGTCCCCAGTCCCTCTGCAGCTCTCCTGGAGCCCCTTTAGGCCCTGGGAGGGGCTCTGAGGTGTCCCTGGAGCCTTCTCTTCTCCAGGTGAGCACCCCCAGCTCTCCCAGCCTGGCTCCAGCCCTTGGAGCATCTCCCTGGCTCCTCTGGGATGACTCCAGCTCCATGTCCTTATGTTGGAGGCCCTTGATGTGCTTGCTAGCAGGAGAACACCTCCAGGCTGAAGGAGAGCTCTGTGTGACCAGGGAATCACAGTTCCTGTCAGTGATCCCTGGCATCAGCCTTGTTGTGGGATCCCAAAACTTGCAATCCCAGGGAATAGCCCTGGGGATGCCCTGGAGCATTGGGAATCCAGCCTGAGCTTTCTGCCATGGGGACAATTCCTCCCAAAGAGCCCCTGGTGCTGAGCTGGGTGCTTGGTGCTGCAGGAGCCCAGATCCCTGGGAGTGGTGCTGGAGCCTGCCCTGGCACAGGGCTGTCCTGCTGCTGGGGCTGGACTGGCTTTTCCTCAGGGGCAGTGGGGATGTGGGAGCCTCAGAGGGACAGGGATGGGCTCCAGCACTGCTGGCTTGTGAATCCCTTCTGGCTGTGGGCTGGGCCAGGCACTTTATTCCTGGTTTTGGTCAGCCTGGAGGTGTCTTCCTGCTGCCAAACACATCAAGGGCCTCCAGCATAAGGACATGGAGGCACTTTATTCCTGATTTTGGTCAGGGCTTTTCCCCTCTCTAGGGAGGAAACTGCTCCCTAAAAAAAAAGCAGGGAATTGTTTATGCGATGGGGAAAGCTCCAGCTCCTTCCAGTGTGAGAGCAGATCCCCTTTTCCTGGGGATGCCAGTGACTAAACTGCCTTTGCTCCCTGTTGGCACATTCTGGGATGCTGTTGGAGCTGAAGCACTCAGGGACAGGGGTGTTGGGTGGGAATTTGTGTGCTGGCTGAAGTGACATTAATTCCTGAGTTCCCTTGTGTGTCCTGGTGTGTCCCAGCTCCATGTGGCATGGTGACAGCTCTGGGGATGTCCTGTGGAGCTGCCAGGGTCCCAAGGGTGGGCTGAATGTCCCTCTGTGTGACAGCAGCCTCCCAGTGCCCCATTTATTTATTTTTAATGACACATTGTGGTTTTGCAGAAGGAGGAGTTCCCTCTGTGCCATGTCCTGTGCAGAAATGCCAGGGCTGTTAGGGGGTGTTTGAGTCACTGCTGCTGCTGGGAGGGATTTTCAGGCTGCCCTGAGGAGGAGGAAAGCCAGGGGAGAGGACCTGTGCTGGGAGCTGCATCATCTGGCAAGGCCAGTGTGGAAAATCCATTTGCCAGAGTCCAGTGGGGAGCTGGGCTCCAGCAAAATGTGCAGGAAGTGGAAGGAGCCCAAAGCAGCATTTTTTAGAGAGAAGCAGCTGTTGGGGCAGGAAGCAAAGGGTGAGGGCTGCAGTGGGCACAGGGAGCTGGGCTGGGATCCATGTGGCTGCTCCTCAGTCCCACATTCCCAAAAAATACAGCACAAAACAAGGGGCTGTGCTTGGAGAAGGTGGATCTGTACTGAATAGGGGAATAACATTCAGTCCCACCTTGGCTTTAGGGGCTGATCACCCTCTGAGGTTTCACCACTGCCTTTGGCTGGGGAAGGATGGAGAGGCAGCTGCTGCCTCCCTTTTGCCTGGCCACATTCTGTATTTTTTCCAGGGGAGTGGCTGTTCTTCACCCTGCTCACTGTGTGAGTGTGAGGAGTTTACAGCTGGGGGAAAAGACAAAATTTGGATATCCTTGTGGAATTTTGCTAAATGGATGCAGCAAGCAGCTAATCCTCTCCTGGCTGCTTGGAACTCTGAGACTACTGTCCTGGCAGGAGCACAGCAGAGGGAAGGTTTGGGGAACCTTCCCTGAAAGGTCCACGGGGAATTTTGGAAGCTTTGGTTTTGAACAGGAGAGTGCTGGAGGTCTTGGTGTGGGACAGGAGGGTTCTGGGTGTGCACCAGGGAATTCTCTTGTACTCTGAGCTGCACCTGCAGCCTGTGTGGAGCATCCATCCCTTTCTGGCAAGGTGGGGTGGCTGAGTGTGGGGGTGTGCTGGGTTGGTGTGGCCAGCAATGTGTATTCTCTCACCATCTGTTGAATCCTGGTGGGGCAGTGATTCCTGATCTCCTGGCACATATTATCTGCTCATGGGCCATCTTTAAACCAGCTGGGCAATCATCTTTATCTTTTCCACAACCCACCCTGGCCCATTCAGTCCCACTACATGACTGATAAAATTCCATCATCCCACTGGGAGATGCTCCAGCCAGGAGGAGGAGCCAAGCCTTTCCTACCCAGATAAAAACAGATTTTAGACACCAAGGTACCATCTTTCCACTGGATTCCAGAGGAAAACCAGACCTTTCCACATCATCCCTGGACCTTCAGAGGAAACTGCACCTTCTCCAGGAGCACTGCTTCAGCTGAACCACATCTGCCCCTGCAGGAGGATGCAGCCACCATTGAATGGGACTGTGCCAACACCCTGACTGACTGATGGGTGTCAGCTTGGATTCTGACTCTGGCAGGGCTGGGATTGTTCTTTATAATACTGTATTTCTATTTTAATTTTCCCAGTAAAGAGCTGTTGTTCCTAATTCCCATATGGCAGACAGCTGTCCTTCCCACCAAGACAGTGGGTGAAGGAGGCTGCTGGTGGCACAGGCAGGGCACAGAGGTGTCCCCTGGGCAGGGCAGAGCCATGGAGCAATTCCTGCCTGGAGGATGCTCAGGAGGATTGGTGGTGATGCCTTTGGGCTTCCCAAACTGTGCATGGCACCTCAGCCTCTGCTGCCTGCTCCAGGAATCTACCTCTGAGCCTTTGATCCCTTCTGGGCTCTTTTTCCTCCCTCTGGCACGTCTGCTCTGTGTCCTTCACACAAACAGCCCTTTCTGGAGCTGCCTGAAGGGGTGCCAAAAGGAGGGGAGGAACTTGAAACATCTCTAAAAAAAATAAATAAGTCTTTATGCTTCTGGTCTCTGGTCCAGGCTTGTTTGTGTCACAGCTTTGCTGGGCAGGCAGGTTCCTTCTCTCCTGTCCAGCTCGTGTTTGGCACTCCCTGCCCTGAGCTGTGTGCCCAGAGCCTCCAGCAGTTACAGGCTGAGGGTTCAGCTCTGCCCCAGCATCCAGGAGCTGGAGCTGCTGCAGAGAGTCCAGGGGAGCCAGGGAGATCAACAAGGGCTGGGAGATCTGGGGGAGAGAGGGATTCAGGGACACTCAGAGCCCCTCCCAGGGCCTAAAGGGGCTCCAGGAGAGCTGCAGAGGGACTGGGGACAAGGGATGGAGGGACAGGACACAGAGAATGGCTCCCACTGGCAGAGGGCAGGGCTGGATGGGATATTGGGAAGGAATTGTTCCCTGGGAGGGTGGGCAGGCCCTGGCACAGGGTGCCCAGAGCAGCTGTGGCTGCCCCTGGATCCCTGGCAGTGCCCAAGGCCAGGCTGGATGGGGCTTGGAGCAGCCTGGGACAGTGGGAGGTGTCCCTGTCACTATTCTGGGATTCTGTGACTGTGATCCTGGGTTACAACCTGTCCATTGTGCTTTGGGGAGGGTGGGTGTGCCAGGCCAGTGGGAGGGTTTAATCTGGGATGTGCCATGGAAGTTTTGCACCTGGAGGGGAGCACAGGGAAGCAAACACCACAATCCTGGATTTTTAAGGCTGGACAGCCTCTGTAACCAAACATCACACAAACACCTGGGTTTGCTGCAGGGCACTTTGCACAGAGCCACACGAGGCAAAACATTCAGCATCTGAAAATCTGAAAATGCCTAATCCTTGGTATGTGACCTCCTGGTGTGTTTTATTGTGTTGCTTTTTTTTTTTTTTGTTTTTGTTTTTTTTGTTTTTGTTTTTGTTTTTTTTTTTTTTGTTTTGTTTTTTTTGTTTTTTATTTGTTCAGATCAGCTCCAAGCCCTGGGTGGCTCCGTGTCCCGGTTCTGCAGGACACACCCCGGGGTGGCTCAGTGGTGGCACTTGGCTCTTCCCCCAGGGTAGCTCCATCCTCCTGCTTTATCTAAGCAGTAACCTGGCACTCAACCTTTCTGTTTCTTGCTTTAACCGGCCTCCTGCCACCAGCAGTGTTTGGAAGGGTGAGAACAGGTTTCCCTTGTCATCAGCAGAACAAAAGCTAGAAACAAAAGCTTGGAGGGTGGAGGAAGAGCCCTCTTCACGTTCATTAAACAAATAAATGTTTAGAGTAGAGCATGGTGGCTGCTGAAGCCTTTGAGCACTTAGGGAGTGACAGGAAACCTGGAGCACTTGAGACAAACAATTAAATTTGGATTAAAACCACCCCAGCGTAACTTATATCCCTGTTAATGTTTCCAAACCATCCTTGAAGTTGTTTGTTTAAATACATTTTTATGCTCCAGTGGCAACAATCGAGGGATAATTTGGAAATGTCACACTTGGCATTTGAGAACACACTTAAATACCACAAATTGAGGCTCCTGAAGCCCTGGTGAGCACAGAGGTGTTCCTGCCTCCAGACATCCCTGGAGCTGCTGGGGTTGGTCCAAAAAGGTCCTGTACAGAGCAGAGGAATTTCCACCAGCAGGTAAAATACCCCAAAATTCCAGATGTGAGTGGTGCAGATGGTGAGATCTCAGCTCCATGCTCTGCACCAGGCCTGGCTGGATCTGTTTGTCCTGGTTTTGTGGCTGTGGGCAGGAAGGATGTGGGTCCTCTGGTTTTTTGGCTGCCAGCTCTTTAAAACATATTCTGGCTTTTTTTTTTTTTTTTCTGCTTCCTGGTGAATTTTGAGTGTTTGAAGGAAATTCTTTTCCTCTGCAGGTTCCCAGTGTGTGGAGGGAATCTGGTCCTCAGCACCAGGGCTGGTTCTTGGCTCACAGCTGGCTTGGAGATCTCTTCCTTCCCCTTCCAAAAAATAAAATAGGGGTTTGGTGGGGAGGGAATGCTCTCCTGTATTTGCATCTCTGCACTCTGGCATTTCCTGGGGCTTTGGGAGGGGCAAGGCTGGGGGAGAAGCTGCCCCAAGGAGGTGATGCACAGCAAAGCTGTGGCAGGCTGGGAAGCTGTTCTCTTGGATTAATGGGACAAGGAGGATTTGTTAGGAAAGTGGGTGTATTAAATGGCAAGATCTGGTCTTCCCCTTGGGAACTTGCTCACTTTGTTCCTTCTCTGTGTTGGTTTGTGGGTGATCTCTCTCCCATTCCAATGCTTTTAATACTTGCAGGCTTATCTTTACAATAAGTATTCCTCCTAAATACAGGAGATTTATTCCCTTTCTGCCTTACATAGTAGCTTTGATTGTTTCTTCTGTGGCAGGAAAAGATGAGAACAAACCAGACTGGCTTTGGGAATTGTGTTCCTGGCTTTGGGAATTGTGTTCCTGGCTTTGGGAATTGTGTTCCTGCCTCTGGGAATTGTGTTCCTGGCTTTGGATGGGTGGATGGATGGATGGATGGATGGATGAGCTGAGCCCTCCCTGCACTTTTTATTGCTGAAATTCCCTCAGTTTGGCACTTCTGCCAGTGGGGTGCTCGTCCTTGTCTCTGCAGAGTTCAGTCAGGGGAGAGTAATTAAAGTTACATGAGAAGTACTGGGATTTTCATGTCCTGTCTCAGTCAAGCAGGAGACCCAGGATTCCTTTTTCTTTCTCCCTTTTCTTCCTCCCTTTTCTTCCTCCTTCTTTTCCTCTTTTTCCTCCTTTTTTCCTCCTTTTTTCCTCATTTTTTCCTCATTTTTCCTCATTTTTTCTCCTTTTTTCTCCTTTTTTCTCTTTTTTTTTCTCCTTTTTTCTCCTTTTCCTCATTTTTTCTCTTTTTCCTCCTTTTTTCTCTTTTTTCTCTTTTTTCTCCTTTTTCCTCCTTTTTTCCTCCTTTTTCCTTCCTTTTTCCTCCCTTTTCCCTATTTTTTTCCTCTTTTTTTTCTCTTTTTTTCTCCTTTTTTCCCTCATTTTTTTTCTCCTTTTTTTTCTTCCTTTTTTTTCCCCTCCCTTTTCCCCTCCCCTTTTCCCTCCCTTTCTCATCTCCCTTTTCCTCCCATTTTCCTCCATTTTTCTTCCTTTTTTTCCCCTCCATTTTTTCCTTTTTCCTTTCACCTTGGCTGAGGCAGCACATGTGAGGCTCCAGGAATTCCTGCTGGGAACTGCAGCCCATTTGCTGAGGTATTTGGGGGTTTTTATCAGGAATATTCATTCCTCTCCTTTGGATTTGCCTGCAGAGTCTGTGTAGATTAAAGCAGCCCTGAGAGCTGGTTTTATTCACATGGAAGCCCATTCCTGTGAGATATCACCTGATTTGATGATCTGAGCCCCACCAGCTCTTCCTGGGGGGTTCCTGGCTGCTGTGAAATCTCCCACCCTCCTTCACCTTCCAAGGAATGTTTTTTTGGAAGCTGCTTCAGCCCTCAGAATATGAAGGAAAGCTTCTGGCAGGCTCAGGGGTTGCAGGGGGTGTTGCCTGCCCTGAATTGCTTTGGGATCACACCTAAAACATCCACTGTGGGTATTTTGTCCTGCTGAATCCATCTGCTGTGTGCTGGAGACATGGAGCATCCATAAGGATAAAGAGGAGAGGCCTAGAGCTTCCTTTTCCTTTTCCTCCAGCCTGCTAAACAGGGAATTCACAGCTGGGGAATCCTTCACCTCTGTGGGAACCTTCACTGCAGGGCTGCCAAGCTTTGTGTGTGAGTTTGGAATTGGAGTTGTCACTGCTGGACATTGCTGAGCTGCATCAAAGCCAGGAAAGCCCCCATGGCATCATCTCAGTGTGGGGCTCTGGGGGGTGTTGGCACCAAAATCTGGGTTTTGGAAGGTGAAACACCCTGGGGTGTGCAGAGGTCTTGGACACAGGGCTGGGAGTGGGGATGCTGCAGGGAGCTCTGTGACCTCCCCTCCTTGTCCCCATCTGTTCCATGTGCTTTTCCATGGCATCCCTGGGGCTGTCCCTGGCACAGGGGTGAGCAGAGCCCCCTGGCACGTGCCACCCCAGCTGTGCTGCTGCTGCCTGTGCCTGTCTCAGCTCCAGGCAGTTTAAACCTCTCACTTTCCACCAGGATTTAACTCAGCTGCTTAAAGCACGTCATCCTCTTTCACTCTTTAATGCTCTGTGTTTCAGCTCCAGGCAGGGTTTGTAAGCAGCCACAGACACACACAGGGAGCAAAACCTTTATTTTAAGTATTTCTTTTCTATCTCTGGGTCAGGCTTGGTGCTCAGTTTGGTGGGGTGTTCCTGTTTGGTGTTGTGCCAGCAGGAGTGTGGTGGGAGCTGCTGTGCTCAGGCTTCAGCTAAAACCCTCAAATCTGTCACTTCAGAGCTGCTCACATTTCCTGGCTGAATCTAAAGCAATTTGAGCCACAATGCTGGTGGTTTTCCCAGCTGCTCTGATAAGGTACTGGGAATGAATGGGAATGAAGAAAATGATCCCAAGCCACCTCCAGCCTGGCCTTGGACACTGCCAGAGAACAATTCCTGCCCAATATCCCATCCAGCCCTGCCCTCTGGCAGTGGGAGCCATTCCCTGTGTCCTGTCCCTCCATCCCTTGTCCCCAGTCCCTCTGCAGCTCTCCTGGAGCCCCTTTAGGCCCTGGAAGGGGCTCTGAGGTGTCCCTGGATCCTTCTCTTCTCCAGGTGAGCACCCCCAGCTCTCCCAGGTGTTTGGGGTGCAGAGCAGAGGGGCTCCAGCTCCACTGCTGGGTGATGCTTGGTGAGAGGAGCAGTCCAGGGGCTGTGGGGACCAGGCAGGCACAGCAGATATTCCTGTTTTCTGTCCTGTGGGTTCTTCAGAGTGTCAGCAGCCACTCACCCTGGTGGTTGTGTCTCAGCTGGTAATGGTGATTTTAAGCCTGAACAGCAGATACAGGCATGTTTGGATCAGCACAGACACTGGCACAGCCTCAGACCTCTTCACTGTGTGGCTTTTGTTGTTTGTGCCCATAATGGGTTGGGAAGTTTTCAGAACCATTTCCCCTCATCTCCCCCTGCCCACAGCCCAGTGTTTATACATTAGTGGCCATTCTGCATAAAGCAGAAGCTGCACTGGGGTGGGTGAGGTGGCACTGCCTGCTGGGCACTGGCACAAGGGTCTGAATCCCTCCCTGGTCCTGAGGAGCTGAAAACCACAGAAACTGAAATTCAGAGTGTGTCATGCTCATCCCTTATCAAGTCTGGTTAAATGTCACTTGCCTTTCTGTTATCTCAGTACACAGATAAGAAATGAAGCAGCAGCTTTTGAGCTCCAGGCAGCTGCCAGATGCATTCACTGGAACCCACACATTCCTATGAGTTGTTTTTATTAGTCTAAAATACCTTTGTTTAACATACAAGAAACCTGACTCACCCAAGATGATGAGTGCCATGTGAGTTTAGGAGGTCTGTCTGCCAAAAAAAGTGCTCTAGAAAACTGGAGAAGGTGCTTGTGTTGTCTTCTCCCATTCACAGAATCTCAGGTTGGCTTGGAAAAGAGCTCTGAGATTGAGTCCTGTGACCCATCCCAGAGCACTGAGTGCCTCATCCTGGCTTTCCTTGGACACCCCCAGGGATGGGGACTCCAGACCTCTCTGGGCAGCCCCTGCCCATGCCTGGCCACCCTTTCTGGGAAGAAATTCCTGCTGCTGTCCAGCTTGAGCTGGAGTCAGCTGGCAGGTGGGCAGGGCTGTGCCTTGGGGGATTTGGGTTTCCTCCAGAGGCACAGCCTGGAATTCAGTGACAGGGATCAGCAGGAGCTGTGCCAGGGGAGGTTCAGGTTGGATTTTGGGAAAGGTTCTTCCCCAGAGGGTGCTGGCACTGCCCAGGCTGCCCAGGGAATGGGCACAGCCCTGAGGCTGCCAGAGCTCCAGGAGAGTTTGGGCAGGGATCACAGGGTGGGATTGTTGGGGTGTCTGTGCCAGGGCTGGGAGTGGATGATCCTTGTGGGTTCCTGCCCACTCAGGATATTCTGTGATTCCATGGTTTGATGGTCTCAGCCCTGTGGGTTCCTCCATGCCAGTGGAATTCTTGCTGCTCTTGGACACATGGGTGAACAGCTCTAAGTGTGGTGTAGATGTGATTTTCCTATAGAAACACACACCTGGCTTTCAGAAAACCAGAAAGAATTCAAACCAAGCCCCCAGTGCTGCTGCAGGGTGGGCAGGGCAGCTCTGAGCTAAATGCCTGGACTGGGGGCTGAGTCTCTTTTGACACCTGAGGTTTCCTCCTGTGAAAGGAGAGATTTGGTGATTCACCAGCTCCTTCCCCAAGAACAAACTGAAACCCCAGTGAGTCAAAAGAGCTGCACAAATCCAGCCCTGGAGACTCCCTGCTGTGCATCAGGAGGAGGAGGAGGATGTGTGTGGCAGGGTGAGGCAGCTTTGGGGCATGGAGCTCACCCTGCAATTCCTCTCTCACCTCCCCTGCTTCCTCCTGGGATTGTTCCTCAGCTGAAGCACATGGTGCAAAATTAGACAAAGGTGCCTCAAAAGCTCCTAAAACAAAGGAGAAATGTCTGGTTGCCTGAGCTTGAGAAGCACCTGCTGTAAAGGATTCTCTGCTCATGGCAGACTGGAAGGAAGGAACCAAAGGCACTTGAGACACTTGGGCCCTGTGGTTTTGCCCTGTTTCACTTTGAAGAGCATCCTCAGAGTGCCCCTTGCTCTGTGTGTGTGCTGCTCCAGCACCCCCATCCCAACCCTGGCCAGCTGATGTGATTCCCTCCCCCTCAGGCATTGTCTAATTGGGAAAATGTTTCTATTATACAGCCTAAATTTGTACCATGGAGCAGTTCATTATCACTGAATCCCCTTAATTGGGCCCTCCTACCAGGCAGCCTATTACAGTTTCCCAATTAAGGCAGGACCTCTTTAAAAACTCATAAAAATAAACAAATCCCTGGCAAAGCAGGCTCATGTTGCAGGAGACACTGCCCAAAATGCTACTTCAAGGCTAAGCAATAGTTTCAACACCAACCAAGTCCTAATTAACCCCTTTGTACTGATTACATATTCCCTTCAAGGAGAACAGACACAGTTTGGGGTCAGCTCAAGAAATTCACTGTTGCTTGTTCAAGTCTTTCTGATAAAGAGGAAGAAGTTGGTTACAAGGTGTTTCTGTGCTGTTTCCTGCAGGATTCCATCAGTAATGCTGCTTTTGTTGGTTGTAGGTAAAGGAGCTCACAAAATACCTGGATCCCAGTGGATTGGGAGTTATCAGCTTTGAAGATTTCCATCGGGGGATCAGAGCCATCAGAAATGGAGGTGAGTTTCCTGCTGTGCTGTGGTGAGGATGGGGGCAGAATAAATTTAACACCACACTTGAGCTGAGAAGCTGCTTGGGGAAAACCATCTGGGTTTGGTTTTCTGAGAGTTACCCAGCTCTGTGCTGGGTGGAGGGGAAGGGGGAGAGGTTGGGGACTTTTAATAAGGGTTGTAAAAGGTGCTGCAGCAGTCGTGCTGGTGGTTCCATGTTTTGTTGTTTATCAGGAAAATTCCTTCCTATAAAGAAATGTCACTGGGAAATCCCTTCTGCTGGGTTTTTGGGGGGTTGTTGCTCTGATGGAGTAGCTGCCATGCTGCTGGAGGTGTCTGTGCTGCTGGCTGGAACATCTTCCAAACTGATTCCAAACTGAGCTTGGAATCAAGGAATGGTTTGGGTTGGAGGGGACCTTAACACTCACCTCCTCCCACCCCCTGCCATGGGAAGGGACTCCTGCCACTGGAATGGAAATCACCATGCATTTACTAATTTATTAATGAATTTACCAATGCATTTATAACCTCACTCCAACTGTTTGGAGGATCAATGTGCTCAGATGGTTTTTAGAAAGCAGCACATTAAACCAGCACTTTGAACTCCCTGAGTAGAGTCAGGATGATCAAACAGTCCCCACGTGGCTCCTGGGGGCTTTTTGCATGTTCTTCCAGAGCAGTAGCTGGGTGAAATGTGAAGTATTTTTCTGGCTGCAGAAAAGGTGTTGTTTTTTCAGTTTGGGATTTCTCTCAGAGTGTCAGAGGGTCATTTTGGGCCAGGCATGTTGTTATGGGCAGGGTGTGAGAAATCTGGGAGGCTCCCTGCTGAGCTGCTGGAGTTCTGAAATGTGAATTATCATCCTTGCACAATAGTCAGCCCTGCTCAGAGATGCTTATCTGGAATTTCAGCCCTGCTCAGTGTGGCCCTGCTGCCAGCCCTGCACACAGAGTGCTGTAAGGATGGGAAAGCACCATCCTTCCCACACAAACTGTGCTGTTCCAGGACTAAAAACCCCTCAATGCAAGGTTTTCTCCTGTTCTTCTGCCAGTTGTCCATCCCTCCTCCTTCTCCCCAGTCCCACCCCATTTTATTTATTTACCATGAGGCTGGGGAGCTGCCCCTGGATCCCTGGCAGTGTCCAAGGGCAGGCTGGACAGGGCTTGGAGCAGCCTGGGACAGTGGGAGGTGTTGGGGTTGGAATGGGATGAGCTTTGAGCCCCCTTCCCACCCCAGGATTATTTGAGCTCAGCACTGCAGTGTTTTATGGCAGCTCCCAAGTTTCCTGGTGTAGCCTGACCAGTTCCCAGCTGCCAGGAAGCAGGAGGAACTGCAGCACACTATTAATTTGTAATAAATTGCCATTGGAGTAGAGCATTTGTGAAAGCCCAGGCTCGTGTTTCTCCTCAATAATTCATCACTTTGGTATTGTGTTCTATTAATTGAATGGGAAAAGCAGATCCAGGCAGAGCTTTTAGGGTCTCTATTTATTAAATTTGAAAGAGATTGATATGTGTTTATTACAGTGGTTAGGAAGGGCTGAGCTCTCTAACAAGACATGGCATTAAATGGTTATAAAAGAAGCCCAGGGCAGGGAGCAGAGGAGCCTCACAGCTGAGCATTGCTCACATTGAAGGGATCTCAAGGATTTGCTGCTGCTCTTGAGACAGTCAATATTGATCATCCCTTTGTAACCAAAGCAGAGGTCATGCTGCTGCTGGGTGTCCCTTTTAACATGGTTTGTTAATTAGCCAGGACTATTTTTAGCCAGGGAATGCTCTGTTGGATTTCTTGGTGCTCTGTAATTCTTGGGTCACTCACAGAAGTGAGAGCTGCTGTCAGCTTGGACCTTTTGGTGTGTGTGTTAGTGCAGGGTTTATTTCTGAGTATGTCCCACATTTCTCTCCCTCTCCCTCTCTGGAGAATTCCCTTAGGAGAGCAGCTGGGATTTACCTGGAGCCTGGCAAACTGAAGGTGCAGCTACAAGCCCAGCCACGTTTCCTCCATCAGCTGCATTTCTCCCAGCTGCTTTCATGTCCACTTGGCCTTGACCTGCAGGATGCTCCCTGTCCTGTCCTGTGCCTGGGGCATGTCCCAGGCTGAGGAACAGGCTGATCCAGGGCTGCTGGTGCAAGAGCCACTGAAGCCCTCCACAGAGCCCCAGTGCCACCTCCCCATGCCATGGGCCAGCTCTGCAAGTGGCTGAGCTCTGTTCTCAGGGACTCTGGGGACAGAGGTGCTGCTGGGACAGGTTCAGCTCCCTGTGGCTGCTGGGATCCCCTGCTCCTTCCCTGCCCCACAAGGAGTGGCTTCCCTGCTTTTGAAATCCATGTGAATGGTGCCTGAGTGACTGGCCAGTCTGCACAGCAGAGGGGGATCCAATGCTGGCAGCTTGTCAGGGGGCAGAAATAACTCTGAAAAGTGGAATTTTACAGCCTTGGATTGTAAAACTTGAGAAACTGATAATGGAGGGAAGGCGGTAATGAAGGAGATGCTTTAAAAAGGTGGTTTTTGAGGCCTGGAGGATTCTCAGCCAGAGGAAGACCTGGTGCATCAGTGAGATCCAAGGGAAGGAGCCAGGTGACTGCTGCAGCCATCACAGTGAGGAGCTCAGCCCATGCAGGATCTCCTCAGGGAGAAACAGCAAGCAGGGATTGCATGGCAGCCCCTTGGAAAACTCAGCCTGTTTGTGTGGCAAGGAGCTGCCCTGGGGTGGGGTCTGGAATCACAGGCAAGGAGCAGCTCTGCTGGAGGGGGAGGCTGGTGGCAGACAGGAAGGATGGGCTGATGCAGGCACATGAGCAGAGTCCTTCCCCTGTCAAGGCATTAAAACCTTTTAAGCTTTTTCTGTAGGGGTCTCTCAGCACTCAGCATGTTTGTGCTCACAAGGATGAGGAGCAAGGTGTGTCATTCACACACATCCTCGGAGCTAAAACATCTGTAACATCTGTCTTGGAGGGAGCAGCCTGCTGGGAAGGGGCTCTGGGAGATGCCCCTGCACACAGGGGGTTGCTGGAGCTGTCAGCCAGTTTGAGGCACTGCCAGGCAGGGAAAGGTGCATTCCTGGGGCTGCCAGCCTCATCCACCCTTCTGATCCCTGAACAGAGGGGCCCCTGTGCTCTGAGAACAGACAGTGCATCCACTGAGGGAGGGATGGGTGTGCCCAGGAGCTCAGGGGAGGGCCTGAGGATGGAAATAGTCACATCTTTTTTTTTATTGTTGTTTATTTTTTAAATGCTTCAACTAAAAACCCTTTGGATTTGGGAATGTGGAAAATCCAGCTCAAGAGCCAGCACCCAAACCTGGAAGCTCTGAGAGAATTCCTGTTTGCAAGGAGGAAGCCCTCCTTTGGAGGAGCTGGATCAGGAACCCACTGTGCCAAAGGAAAGATACTCCAGGGGCTGAATAAGAGGCTTGGAGCAGGAGAAACATCTTCAGCTCCCTAGAGCCACTTCCAAAGGCTGGCTGGAGGGAAAAGTGTGGAGCTGGGAAGCTGGAGCAGACAGGGCAGGATGCTGAATAGCAAATCCAGGGCTGGAGGGTCAGGCTGTGGCTCTGAGCCTGTGTGGGAGCATCACACCGTTCCTAATTGGAGCTGGCAGCAGTGGGAATTGCCATGGGGATGAGCCTTTGTGGGGCTGCAGCTCTGCCATCCCAGCAGCATCCCTGGGAGGATCTCAGGGCACATTTCCATGATTTCTGCAGCTGTGTCAAAGGTTGGTGAGCTCCTGATTCCTGAGAGGAATCAGGAAAATCATATCCAGCCCTTCTCCAAATGAAGGATGTGAGTGTTGGACCTTAAAGCTTAGAGGCAGGATCAGAATCAGGTCTGGGTTCCACATTCCCTGCTCCCACTGCTCTGGCTCTGGTGGTGCCTCTGCATCTGCCGGTGCTCAGATGCCACCTGGAAGCCACTCAGAGCCACTGGGCAGCACGTGGTGGCTGGGATGGGCTGCTGAGAGCCAGGCTGGCTGTCCTGGGGACCTGGATCCTGCTGGCTCCATGGGGCATTCCAAGGGCTTGGATATCCTGTAAGGCAGCCCCCATTTGCTTTGTGTGGAGGCTTTTTCTCCCCTTCTGTAGGATCTGCATTGCAGATGGTTTTTGCTACGCAAAAGGAAATCTTCCCTTGCCCAGGGATAATTCCAGAAGCCAAATCTTGCATTCCCTTGCTCTCCCAGCCCCGTGGTTGTTCCTGGGGCTGGCTGTGTGCATCCTCAGCACTCTCTGCCCCACCTGGCTGCTGGAAATGCAGTGGATTTGCAACAGGCCACTGCTGACACCTGAGCACTCCTCTCAGCGGGGGTGGCCAGGCCCTACTGAATATTCCAGGCTTTTGCTTTTTAAAAGGAAAGCCTTGCCCAAGGCTCAGCAGATGGAAGCAGAGCTCGTGTGCACGTTTGACTAAACTGGGTGAGTATCTGGCACCGGTTTGAGCACTTCCTACGTTCCCCTCGGATCTGCTGAGCCCTGGATTCATGCAGCACTGCTGCAGTGGGGACCTTGCTGCTGCTGCCTGTTCCTAACCCTGGGGAAACCACCATCCACAGGGACACAGCTCCTTTGATGGCTGAAGGTAGGACAGATGCCTCTTTGTGTACAGCTGGCATGCAGGGAATGGGGGCTGCTGTGAATGGGAAATCAAGATTGATTCACCAGCAAGAATAAAACCCAAATTGCTCTCATTATGTCTCTCCTTTTTTTTTTTGCCTTTGCATCTTGCTCTGCTCTGGCAGATCCATATGGATGTGCTATACATATTGCTGGTGGGGATAAGGGCTTTAGGAAGATGAGTGTTAATTCTGCCCCTGAAAGGAGTGGAGATTTAAATGGCTCTTTAAAATTTATATGGATACTTGAAAAAAATATAATCCCCGTGCTGTTCTTGGGAGCTCAGGGTTCTGCTCATCTCTGTGGTGCAGGAGGATGATTGTAGCACCAGGATTGTGCTTGTCAAGTTTGGGGTCCACGTGCTTGTCTGTGCCCCCTTCTGGGGCAGGGACAGGAGCAGCCAAGGATTTCTTGGAATTAATTTGGATTTTTTGTCGCTTGAAATAGTGGTGCTTAGAGGGTTGTATTGGAAACCACTGGGCCTGCACATAAAAATGTGTGGGGGCTTTACTGGGGTTCTTTAGCCTGGAGAAAAGGAGGCTCAGGGGGAACCTTCTGGCTCTGCACAACTCCCTGACAGGAGGGGACAGCCAGGTAAGGTTTGGGCTCTATTCCCAGGGAACAGGGACAGGATGAGAGGAAATGGCCTCAAGCTGTGCCAGGGGAGGGTCAGGTTGGACATCAGGAGGAATTTGCTCATGGAAAGGGTGGCCAGGCATTGGAGGGGGCTGTCTAGGTGGGTGTTGTAGTCCCCATCCCTGGAGGAGCCCAAGGAAAGGCTGGATGTGGCACTCAGGGCTCTGGGCTGGTGACAAGGTGGGCACTGGGCACAGATTGGAATTTATGATCTCAGAGGTCTTTCCAGACTCAGTGAATCTGGGATTCTGCTGCTGAGTCTGTGTAATTCTGTGCTCAGAAGGGAATGGGGAATTAGGAGTGTGAGGGATGGGGCTGAGCTGCTTTGGGGGTGCTCTGTGGTCACAAGGACCTGGGGTCTGTCTCCATCCCTCTCCTGAGGAGGGTTGGGTGTATCCAGGCACAGAGACCCCTCTGTGGGGAGCTGCAAACAGCAGGAGAACTGAGCAGGAGTGAATCCAGCCCAGCTGGAGGCTGTTCCAGGGAAGAGGAGGACACAGGTACAGCCCCAGGGCAGGTTGAGCTGGCTGCTCCTTTCCTCCAGCATCAGAAAAGTCCCTCTTCTGCTCCAGTAGCCCCAAAATGCTCCTGAGTGTGGAGAACTTTCTCCCCAGCTGTGCAGCCCCAGATCCAGCAGATCCTGGCTGCAGTGTGAGCAGGAGGCTTGGATGAGCAGGGGGCATTTTTTGTTCCCCTTGGAAGCTGGAGCAGTTGCTGGGAGAGCAGCTGGGAGTGGGACCCCAGATCACACTGTTCTCAAGCTCTCTTAAGTCACTGTCTCTGCTGTAATACAGACATAGAATCATTTAGGATGGAAAAATCCTTTAGAATAATTGAATCCAACCATTAATGCACTCTACCTAATACCAATATACTCAATAGCAATATACTACAGCATATACAATAGCAGTGTAGCAATAACAATATACTCAATATAATAATCTAATAACATTGGATGCTGATGGGGGGGGACACTTGTGGCTCAGCTGAGCAGTTTTTTTCACAGACATTTCTCTTTTGATTTCCATAAACACTTGTTTGTACTGAACTGATCAAAGTGGCAGCTGGGTGAAGGGTGACATGGGAAGGGAGGCTGCTCTGCTCAGGGTGCTCCATGGCTGGGAGGGAGCTGTGCCTCCCAAAAGCAGCCTGGCAGATGACATACTGCATTGACCTACTTTTGGGAGAGGCACTGGAGTGTTGGAGAGCTGTGTCTGTAGGCAGCTCTGGGATGAGAACAGCAAGGAATCGCTCCAACACGCTGCTGGAAAACTGCTGTGAAGGCTCCAGGCCCTGGGGGGGAATGGGAGATTGGCATGGGAATCTCTGCCCCTCTGAGAATTCCTTCTCTGGAATCTCTCTCCCTTTATGAATTCCTGCTTTGGAGCAGGAATATATCAGTATACCTGAGAAATCTGGCTGTGTCCAGTCACCGTCGTGGAGTGGAACAAGTCTGAACTGCAACCTGAGACTGAGGGATTTCTGGTTCAAAGCTGGGATCAAAGCTGGGATCAAATCCCCAAAGAATCAGTTGGTTCAGCATTCCTTGGGAGGGAAAAGCATGGCTGTGTAGCCAGATCTCCTGGAAATCAAAGCTAATTCCAGAGTGCAGAGACTTCCATGTGTCCTGAAGTGAAGGAAACCTGTGGTGGCTTTTTGACCCACCTGATAAAGACAAATCTGATGCCCAAAAGAAAGCAAATTTTCCTGGGAAAGGAGGATAAAACCCACTGCAGGGACTAGCTGTTTTCCCAGGAACATGAAAATGGGGAGCAGTACTTTATTGGAGCAGTTCTTAGCATGCTCTTCTATGGAGATGATGACTAAAGAGAAAACAGAGGCAGGTTCTGTTAAATAACATTTCTCCTCTCCCATCTGCTGCCTCAGCTTCTCCATTGCAGGATTCCCTTTCTGGGCCCTGTGTTTTCCTCCACATCTGGTGCTGGGAAGGCTTTTGGGAGCCGGGCTTGCCTGCGGTTTGGGGAGTGCGTGGGAGGAGGCTGGGCTGGGCTGGGCTGGGCTGGGTGGGTGTGGGGGGTGTTTGTGTCTTGTTTCCTGCATGTTGTGCTGTCTCAGGTTGGGATGTTAGTCCAGAGTGAGGGGCTGTCAATGCTTGCCCAGCCTGGGAAGGTGGGGAATGTGTCCTTCCTCCTCCAGGAGCACCTGGACAGGGATCAGGAGATGCCTGCCCCAGCCTGGCTGGGGGAAAGTGGAGCCCAGCACCCTGCAGAGCTGCCAGCTCGTTTCTCCTGAGGAATCCAGTCAATCCGGAGTTATTAACAAAGGGATAATTACTCACCTAGCATTTGTGCTCCTCCCTGCCCTGCTGTCACAGCCTGGGGGCTGCTGACTGCACTGGGTGACCTGGCACCCCTGTCACACTCTGGCAGGTTGATGTTTTTCTTCAGAGTGTTTTTGGACAGGAGTGGCTGCATGTGATGTGGATTTCCTGGGAAATCAGTGCTGATTGTGGGTGGGTGACCAGCAGGTTCCAGTGGGCATCCACACATTGGGAAAATACAATTTTCCCAATTCTCTGGTGTTCTGGCTGAGCACAGCTCGCATTACCTCACTCCCATTCTGCCCCTCCTGGGCTTGTCCATGTGTTCCTCAATGTCTTTCTCCTTCCTGATTGTCTTTTCCAGGCACTTACAGTCCAAACTGCTCCTGTAAATCACTGGGCAGTTTATTCCTCCTTAGAATAGGAAGGACTTCTGCTAACGAGGCAATAGAAATTTTTATTAATGTAGTTAATAATTATGGAGAGCTCAGCAGAGATGATAAATAAAAACAGCCCTGATGAGAAGCTGGGCAATGCCTTGTGTGGATCTCATTTCTGTGTTTGGAATTGATGATCTTGGAGGTCTTCTCCAACCTGAGCAATTCTGTTTGTCACCTCTCAGCCCCTCGGTGCCTTCCTTGTACTCTGGATTGAAAAGGTCCAATTTCTCCCTGTGCTCCTTTCCCTGCAGGAGAGTGGTCAGGCTGGAAAAAGGATCAAAACCCAATTTTACAGGATCCCCCTCCATGATGTTGTTTTATTATGGGTAATGTTTCCTATCCAGAAGCCAGTTGGAGCAAAAGCACTTTAAAGAATTCATCTCCCTTCTCCTTCAGTGGGACATGGTTTGGCTCTGTTTCCAAGGGATTTTCTGGCAATGTTGGAGTTAGGGGGAGAAGCAGGGAAGGGGATTCAAATGTGCCATCAGGAGTATTTTTCTGTTACTCTGCATAGCTTTTAAGGGATTTTGGAGGGCACAGGGGCTGCTGGACCCTCCCTGTAACATACAGGACGTCCATAAGCAGCACAATCATCATTTCCAAGAGATGGCTCAGGTCTGTGGAGCACCACCTTGGGGAGGATTCTTCCTCAGGTGTAGTTTAGTACCTTTCTTCTTATGTATTTCCTGTCCCCAATTTCCCCTAAGCCCAGGCTGGATTCTGGTCAGGACCTAGAGGGCAACTCTGAAATCAGAGGCTTTATAAATAACTTTATAAATCATTTTCATTGGTGATTTACAGCTCTGCTGTTGAGATTAGAGCCTAGGCTGGAGCAGGGGGTGTCTGCAGTCCTTGCCCAGGCTCACAGCTCTCCTGTTCCTGTCTTTTCCAGAGGCAGGTGGGTGGTTCTGGTCCAGACCACTTCCCAGGGCTCAGTGACAGCTTTGGAGAGACTTGGCATTAACTGTGGTCAGTTTTTGGTGTGGCTAGTGGAGGGCAGAAGTGGCAAGTGAGATCTGACTAACAAATCCTAGTGCCTGCATATTGATGGAAGTGCTGAAGGTGTTGAAAGTGTTTCCTTTAATCCTTTTGGTCTGGAAGCTGTGCCTGGACCCACACAGGCATTGCTGTATAATGAAATTCAGCCATGCTTGGAGGTAAGAACATCATGAGCTTTTCCTAGGCCTAGGGTTGGAAGCTCTGAGCTGGGGAGGATTGAACAGGGTTTAACTCTTATCCTGATTTCTCCATGTGGGAGCTTTGAGCTGAAAGGCTGAAGCCTTCAGGATGGGGTGGTGGCATCCAGTCAGTCCCAGCCTGTGGAACTGCCTGGTTTCTGCCTCTGCTGTTTGGGGTGTCACGACCTCTGGTCCATTTGAGCTCCTGACTTAGGGTTCTCTTTAATTTTATTTTGCTTGTGGGACAATCTTATCTAAAAGGTGCTACTCATCCTCTGTGAGCTCCCAGGTGTGGAGCATCTCAAGGAGTTTGTGCCTCAGGGTTCTCAGGCCCTTGACAGGAGAGTGGCCACTGGGTGTCCCCAAGGTTGTGTCAGCACTGATGTGCTCCTGGAAGCTGACTTGGGATGTTCTGCTGGTTCATCCTTCCATGAGCTCCTTCAACAGGTCCTGCCTCAGCCTCTCCACAGAGCAGGGAGTTTAGGGACATGGGGTAGTGGTGAGTTAGTGGTTGGACTTGATGGAGCTTTTCCAGCTTTAATGATTCTGTGATCTCTGTCTAAAAAATCCAGCTTAGTTTCCAGAAGTGTAGAGATTTGGAAGTAGGAGTGAAGGAGCTAGAGGACATCAGGAGGTCTCTCCAGCAGCAAGCCTTTGTTCCTGGCTGGCACAAGCCTGCAGGAATCTGAGCTGGTCTTGGTGACTGGCACACACTGAAGAGGCCACTCAGATTGCTGGGAATTAAAAATGAGATCCCATGTGTTAAACTCAGCACGAATTCCAGGTGTTAAAGTCAGCACAAATTCCAGGTGTTAAAGTCAGCACAAATTCCAGGAGTCAGTGGTGGCCTCCTGGTCCATCTCTGGGCAGAGGCAGTGATGCTCACTGGGCCTCTGAGATGAAGGGAAGGCAGCTGGATCTGGGATTCCAAAGGGTTTGGATGCCATGGAGTGAATTCCTTTCCCAGTGGCTTTCCCTGGTGAGCCTGAGGGAGGCTGCAGAGCCTGTGCTATAGGAAGAGGATCAAAAGGAATGTGTGATGAGCCCCAGTCAGTGAGCAGTGATGCTCAGGAAATGAGGGACTGCTGAAGAGCTTTAGCCAGGGTTGTGTAAGCAACCTTAATTCTGCCACTGCCTCCCTGGGAGCCTGGGCTGCTGCTTGCTCCATCCCCTGTGGCATTTTGGGTTGGGAAATGATAGTTTGCAGTAAGTGCTCCTGCTCCTTTGGCCCATCTCCAGGGGAAGATGAGCTGTGGGGAAAGCAGAGAGCAGAAAGCTGCTCTTTTATGGGAGCATCAGATTATAAATGTACTCCTGGGCCACTCTGGGGAAGGAAAAGCTGGGTGAGTGGGATTGGGGCTGGCTTTATCCCACAGGGATCACACCACATGTGCTTAAGCACAGGACCCTGAGTGCCTCTGGAAATACTGGATAGTGGCTTCCCCTGTGCAGGATCCTCCTAAATTCATGCAATTTTTAAATACTTGGCTGTTTGTCTCTTGTTTTCCTGCAGCATTCCCAGTAAGGCAGCTGGATTTATATCACTTGTTCTCCCTTAAGCCAGCCAGAGCTTTGTCCTGCTCATTTTTGGGGTCTGTTTTATTCTGTGCCATTCAGGCAGGTTCCAAGCCTTATTCCCACACTGAAAAATGCAGGTCTGTGAGCTCACATAATCCATCCTGGTGGAATCCCTCAGAGTTGGAGGCTCTGTGGCTTGCAGCAGTGTGTAATGCTCCTGAAAGGCTGTTTTTCTAGGTCACTCCTATATGATAAAACTGGCTCTGTGTGACCCATGTGCCACTGCTGTACCCACAGCCCTTCACTCAAGGTGCCTTTCCACAGCAGTCCTGCCTTCTGGAAGCAGTTTTTAGAATCTATTTCAGGAGCTTTATCCCAGAACTGCTGTTCCTGAGGGTTCCTGGGAGAGCCCAGGTGACTCTGGCACACCTGAGATATGGGAAGAGGTTTCATCCACCCCCATGGAGAGCTCATGGAATTATTTAGGTTGGGAAAACCCTCTGAGATCACGGAGTCCAACCATTCCCCCAGCACTGCCAAGGCCATCACTGACCCATGTCCCCAAAGTGCCACATCCACATGGCTTTTAAATGGTGGCTTCTAGTGACAGGACAAGAGGAAACAGCCTCAAGTTGTGCCAGGGGAGGTTTAGCTTGGATATTGGGAATATTCTTTCCTGGTCAGGCACTGGCACAGCTGCCCAGAGCAGTGGTGAGTCCCCATCCCTGCAGGGATTTAAAAGCCTTGTGGATGTGGCAGCTGGGGACATATGCCAGTGGTGGCCTTGGCAGTGCTGGGGGAATGACTGGACTTGATAACCTTAGAGGCTTTTCCAACCTGATTGATTCCATGATTCTGTGATGGTTTAGCAATAAGGCTGCCTGGAAGGTCTCTCAGAGCCTGATTTTTTACCTTTAAGGTTTTTGGATATTTATGGATGTGACTGGAGTGGCAGTGGGAGTGATGGATAGAGCTGGAAGTGCAGCAGAAGCTGGTCATGGCACTCAGAGGACAGAAGGCAGTGCCTGATGCCACCCCCAGCCCTGGGCAAAAGCTTGGGTTTGGGCAGAGCAGGGCAGAGGCGACTCCAGGTGTTGTGACCACATCAGCTCTCAGTGAGGAAGAGGGAAAGACAAACCAGGGATGGGTGTAAGCAAGGAAAGGCTGTTTGTGCTGTGAGGGGCAGGGAGAAGGGGATGTGAAGCAGAGCAGGGCTCAGCTGGGGCTTTGATGTCCATGGGGAGAGCAGAGGGAATGCGAGGGTCTGAGCTCAGCCTGTGCCGTGGATTGGGGCTGTTCAGTGCTGCTGCTGGTGGCCCACAGCCATCCCTGGCTCTGCTCCTGGTTTGGGGGGAGCAAACCCCTCCAGCTGTCACCCTGTGGCTCCCTCTGCACCTGGGGACAGTGCTCTCCACATGGGGAGTGCCACTCCTCACCAAAGGCCTTCGATTTTTTGGCTCCCAGGGTTTTTTTGGCTCTTTTGGCCAGGAATTTGCAAGCTTGATGCAGGCTATTGTGCTGGCAGACTTGCAGGCAGGCTCTCCATGGCAACTCTCCCTATACACAAAGCACCATATGGCTTTTTTTGGAGGGGGAGGGAATGAATCCAGCAGGAAAATCAACCTTTGTTTGTGGTGCTGTTTGTCTTTGCTCTCTGTGACACGTGGGGAGGTGGAAGTGTGGAGTGCTGGCTCCTGAGCATGGCTTGTGCTGGCCATGCCACTACTCAGATGGCCTCTCCTGGATTTTTACCCTGGAATTTGCTGTGAAAATAAACCCATGGTGCACAGAGACCCCCTCTCTGGGCTGGGCTCTCTGCACACAATGGAGCAACAAGGATCCTGTTCATCCCCACCATGTTCATTCCCAAAGGGCTGGGAAGGCTCCAGAGCCTTGGTTTGGGCAGGAGGCAGGTGATGGGTGCAGGAGCTGCCTGTGCCTGTGCTCTGCCCACGCTTCACACCCCTGATTCCAAAGGAAGCTTTCACTTCTCTGCAAATCCTCCCTTTTCAAGCCCCTCTGGAAGGAATGAGGAGAATAAATATCTGTGTCTGTAGAAGAGTAGGAAGTGTTTGTGTGTCTGCTTGGAGGGGGAGGGAAAGAAATGATGTGGGAATGAGGAGAAGGGAGAAGCCTGTGCCTTTGGGATGTGGTTCCAGGGCTGCTGTGGGATGGCAGCAGGATCACTGGAGGTGGCCTGGAGCTGACACTGCCTGGGTGTGCTGCCTGTCCCCTCTGGGTGCTGTGACACAAGCTGCCTTCCAGGAGCACTGTTTGGTTTTGGTTTTGCCCCCAGGCATGGCACCCACTGAGGTGAGCAGTCACTGTCCCCATCCTGTCCCTGGTGTCAGCCAGGAGGCTCAAATCTCAGAATTGCACCAGGTATAATTAATGGGAAAACTGATTGTAGGCTCAGGCTCATGGGTGGAGCTGGTGGGGGCAGAGGGACGTTTGAGGAGAGGGACAATGCCATCTTCAGATGATAGAATCACTAAGATTGGAAAAGACCTCCAAGGTCATCAAGATCCTCCTGTTCTCCCCCAACAGTCAGAGCAGGAGGTGGCCTTGCCCAGGCAGCATTTCCAGGTGTATCCCATGGCCTTGCTCTGGCTCAGCAGCTGGAAAAGAGCTCGGAGCAGCACCAGTGCTGCTGCCATAGTGGGACAGCAGTGGGACATTGAAGTGCTAAGCTGTGAGCAAGAGCACCTTCCCCCTGCTGCAGCCCTGGCCCTGTGGAGCACAGCATGGGTCTGGTTCTGGAACAGCACTTTGGGTTATTCCTGGGGTGGATTCACAGCCTGGGAGCCCCAGGAGAGGGGAAGGATCATTTCTTGGTGCTTCGTGTTCAACTTCTCCCACCCCAGGGAACCTCTCTGGTTGTTGTCTCCAGCATCTCCTGGTGGCTCCAGTGGCTCCTGGTGGCTCCAGTGGCTCCTGGTGGCTCCAGCATCTCCTGGGTGCCCACCTGTGTCTGCATTTAGTGGCCAGCTGAGGGGCCCCGGGATGGTTCAGGTGGGAGGTGCTGCTGCAGGCCTGTGCCCTCAGTTCATCCTCAGCCCTAATCAGAGATTCTCAGAATGCTTTGAATTGAGAGGGATCATAAAGTTCATCTCATTCCATGGGCAGGGACACCTCCCACTGTCCCAGGTTGCTCCAAGCCCCATCCATTCTGGCCTTGGGCACTGCCAGGGATCCAGGGGCAGCCACAGCTGCTCTGGGCACCCTGTGCCAGGGCCTGCCCACCCTCCCAGGGAACAATTCCTGCCCAATATCCCATCCAGCCCTGCCCTCTGGCAGTGGGAGCCATTCCCTGTGTCCTGTCCCTCCATCCCTTGTCCCCAGTCCCTCTGCAGCTCTCCTGGAGCCCCTTTAGGCCCTGAAAGGGGCTCTGAGGTGTCCCTTGAGCCTTCTCTTCTCCAGGTGAGCACCCCCAGTGCCCTGACCAACCCCTAATCCCTTGACCTTTTACCAGATATATTAAATGATGACAATGTGATTCCTTAATGAAAAATGGCCTTTGTTGATACCTGGAGAGGTCCCCAAAGCAGGAGCTCTGCCAGTGCCTCTGGACGAGGCTGGGCAGCTGCAGCAGGACAAGCCTGTGCCCCTTTGTGGGGCTGGCCTGGGGCTGTGAAGGGCACAGAGAGGTGTCCCCTGTCCCTCCCAAATGGCTGTGCGCTCCCTGGGGCACGGGCCCTGCCGCAGCCACGGCAGGTCGGGCCGTGTGGGCTGCGGCCCGAGGTTACTGTGGGGCTGCAGCACCGGTTGGTGCTCCCGGCCGGCACCAGGCCGTGTGCCGGGGCTGCTGCCTCGGGCAGCACGGGAATTCTCGCTCCTTTCCTCCCTGCAGGGCCGGGAGCGCTGCTGCTGCTGCAGCCGGGGGTTGGGGCTGGCAGGAGGAATTCATTCTGAGGATCTCTTGCTGCAAAGCTGGTGTTTTTCTGGTGATGCTCCTGATGCGTGTGGCCGCGGGAGGAGCGGGCACCGAGGAGCTGCAGCCTGCCTGCCTTCCTTCCCCTGCCTGCCTTCCTTCCCCTGCCTGCCTTCCTTCCCCTGCCTTCCTTCCCCTGCCTGCCTTCCTTCCCCTGCCTTCCTTCCCCTTCCTTCCTTCCTTCCCCTGCCTGCCTTCCTTCCCCTGCCTTCCTTCCCCTGCCTGCCTTCCTTCCCCTGCCTTCCTTCCTTCCCCTGCCTTCCTTCCCCAGCCTTCCTTCCCCTGCCTTCCCCTGCCTTCCTTCCCCTGCTGCCTTCCCGTTCCCATGGCACTTGGCTGTCACACACCCCCCCATGCATTCCCTGCCCACAGGGAGGAGAGAGAGGATGCAGGGAACGGAGAGAGGGAAGCAGCCAGGGAAAGGAATGGAGGCTGTGGGGGATGAGGAAGGGGCCTTGTAGGATCTGTGGCAGATCAGCAGCCATTGCCTTCCAGCCCTGGGAGCATCGGCCCTTCCTGAGGGCTGCAGGCAGCAGTGAGTGCTCACAGAAATTCTGTCACATCTCCCAGCCCTTGGGGTGCAGATTTCCCTGTCAGTGATGGCAGCTTGTGTTTCTGTCCCCCTGCAGACCCTGACAGCCAGCTGTATGATATGGGATACACCCCCGAGGAGGAAGCCCCGGCCTGCCCCGATGAGTTCGATGATTTCGTCACGTTTGAGGCAAGTATGAGCTCTGGGCATTCCCATAAATGTTTGTTTCATGTGGAGTGGGATTTGGGCATGGAGGAGTGGGGAGATTGCTGTGACTGAGCTCAGGGATGCTTAACGTGTAAAGACAAATTCAGTCTCTGGCTGACGGGCCCAGAGAAGCTGCCCCAAGCATTTGGTGCTGTTGAAGTTAAAATTGGTGTTGATAAAAGTGAAAGAGCAGAGCACGGTGCCCTGGGTGGAAAGGGAGCCCTTTTCTGTGGTCACACACTGGTGACATGGGAAGGGGACCTGCTGCTCTTGGGTTTGTGTTCCTGCTGGAGTTTCTGAGCCTGGAAAACCTGAGCTTGGTTTTGAGCTGTACCAGGCAGGAGCCTGCCTGAGAGGCACAGCAGAGCAGTGGGATCTTGACATTTGCTGCTCTTTGGCCAGTAAAATGCAGAGCAGAGGACAAAAGGGACAAAAATCTACATTTTCTCTTTATTCTTGGGCTTGATGAAGGCTGTTTCTCTGATTTGGGTTGTTTTCCTCTAGTTAAAGCCTCCATGCCTTGGTTCCTTCCTGCATTCCTTACCACAGGAGCACGTTGCAGCAGTGATCCCAGCTGGAAAGGAGAGACCTCTTGTCTGTGTCTGGGGGTTTTGGGCTTGGCTTGGAAAGCTTCACCCATTCCTGCTCTGTGCCTTCCAACCTGGAGCAGGGGGTGCTGCAGGTACCTTGGGAGCAAAAGGATGTCTGGGTCCCTGTCCCATGTGGGGACTGAATCACTTCCCTCTGCTTTTTCTTTTCCAAACTTCCCTCTTCAGGGTTGTGACACCTGTGTCTTGGTAGCCTGGATGTTTTTGGGGTTGTTCTGTGCAGGACCAGGAGTCAGGCTCTGATCCTTGTGGACCCCTTCCCCCTCAGGATATTTATGATTCTCTGTGATTTCTATCACACTACGTGTTGCTGGCAACGAGACTCCTGACCTGCTTTGTATTTGCATGCAAATATATTTGTTCATATCTGTGTGTATTTTTGCTTGGTACAGTCTGTAGTACATAATTTTGGCCTTGTGATTTCTTGATAAAAGGTTAATGATAGCCTGGGTGTTGGGCAGCTGGTCCTAAAATCATGGAATGATTTGGGTTGAAGGGACTTTAACGCTCATCCAGTGCCACCCCCTGCCCCTTCCACTCTACCACATCACTCCAAGCCCCATCCAACCTGGCCTTGGACACTTCCAGGCCAGCCACAACTTCTCCAGGCAAGGCTGAATATTGGTTTATTTTTTCTTGTTGAAAGGTAGTTACTAGCCCCAGGAAGAGCTGGGGAGAAGTGGGGCAGGAGGGCAGGCAGGGAGATGGATTTCCTTGTTTTTCACGTGGTGCAGGGTCACAGATGTGCATTTTAATGCTGGACTGAGCAGTGTGAAGGCTGTGACAGGCAAAGGCTTTCACTTTTTGCTCCTCAGACCTGTGTCAAGGGACCATCTTGTCTGAGATTTGAGCAAGGATGTTTTCCAAGGGCTAATTTAACATAGATGAGCTCTGTCAGCGCTGGGAGCTATTCTGGGCAGCAGTACCAACACGGCAGGTGTGTGCCCCTCTGGGATGAAATATGTCTGCTGCTGGGCCAGCCTTTCCTTGAAAAGACAAGGTGACCCAAAGGAAAAAGGTGATGAGTCCTGAAATCTCCTTTTCCAAAAGATCTAAGTGGATTTTTCTACTGAATTCGGTGTAGTTGTCTAAAGGACAGCTCTACGTTTAACATGCCGGGGAAGAATTATCCTTGTTGTCTTGGATACATGATTCGAAATAATTTCCAGCCTGCCAGGATTTCATAGAGGTTCAGCAAATGAGAACATGCTCAAGAAATACCACTCAGCCTTGAGAGTGTAAAAATAAACTGGAGTCTTGGGGCGAGGGGGTTTTTTGTTCTCTTCTGGCTGAGCCACGAGCTCCCAACGTGCTTTTTATCCCACATGTCCTGGAAAGCTGGAGCTGGCCCAGGGAGGGAGAAGCTGTGGTACAAGCATCCTGCTGGGAGCAGCAAAGGTGTGTTCCTCACAGGAGCACTGGGAAAAGAGCTTCAGCAAACCCTTCTTCCTCAGGTGCAGCAGGATGTCAACAAGGCAGAGAACAGAAAAAACAGCTGTTCCCAAAATTTATATTCTATCTCTTGGATTCTCCAGAAGGATGAGGAGGGGAAAAATCACCTTTCAAAGTGAAGACATCACCTTTCCTCACAGTAAACTCACTGCACCAAGCAGCAGTTTGGGCTCTGGGATATCCCCATGTCAGGGCTGGGAAGATGCTGCAGCAGGACACCCAGCTGAACACACCCCAAAACACAACTGGGACACCTCAGGGGAGCCCCTCTGGCTGTGGCAGTGAAGTGGCAGTGAAGTGAGTGAAGACAGTGGGGTGAAGTGGCACAGCTGGGATTTCTCCTCCCCTGTCACATCTGAAGGAGTTGCTGTATTTGCAGAATGCTGGGAGCAGCTGTGGTTACTGGAGTGGAGCACTGGCTGTGGTCCCTCTTAAACAGCCCAAAATCCCAGTGGCTGGAGTGCTCAGCTCTTCCAAGTGCTGGGGTCTGACAGGGAGCTTTTCTCCTCAGTGTTTGTTCAAACAAGTGTAAACAAGTGCTCTAAGCAGTCTCCAGGAAGATGTCTTCTCTCTGTTAATAAGGTGGCTCTGCTCGATGACTCATGTCCTGTTCTGGTGACTGTCATCAGGAGAGCTCAGCATCCATGCAAAACCCTGAGAGCCCAGAACTGGGACTTTCACCCAGTGTTTGCTCTCCAGAGAGAACCACCAACACCTGCTTCCTCCAGGAAAAGGCTTTTGAAGGGGACAAGGTGTGAAGTCAGGAATTTGTAATGTTGGATAGTCCCCAGTTCAGCCACTGGTGTGGCTCTGGATGTGCCATGAGTCTCCTGGCTCCTGCTGCACCATTCCAGGAGTGCCCAGCAGACAGGGCTGTCTGTTGAGGTGCTTCCAAGGGGATTCCTGCTCCTGTGGCTCCCCTGAGACAGCAGCTCCTGCAGCCACGTGGCTTCTTGTGCCTCCAGCTGGGTTTCAGGGAGCTCATCCCAAACCTTCCACACATTCAAGAGGAACCTCATCCCTGTGCACGCAGCTGGGAGCAGGGACACCATCACCTGGCTGGGATCACCTCCCATGTGTTCTCCTGCCCCAGGGGGAAGCATGAGTGAGAAACCACCAGAAACTAATGACAGCCTTCCTGCTTTGTCAGAGTCACACTGAAGGGAGCTTGGAGCTTTTCCATCTGGACACCTGAGCCCTGTTTTCCCCCAGGCTGGGCTGGCACAGCTTGACTGCCTGGAAGGTGGGAGTTCTTGCCTCCCTTGTGAGCTCCTGTGGAGCTCATGACTCAGTGCTGAGGCACAGGACTCGTTTGGAATGCTCTGGGGAACGTGGAGGGGAATTTGGGGTTAGTTTTCTTGGGATCATGGAATCATTAAGGCTGGAAAAGACCTCCAAGCTCAACACCATTGGGCTACCTGCTGTGCCTAGGGTGAGGGCTCTGCCCCTCTGCTCTGCTCCTGGGGCAGGTGACCCCCTTGGGCAGTGCAGAGTGGGAAGGATGATGGAAAAGGAAAATGAGGCATGAAAATGCTGGGATTAGGCTGGGATGGGCATGGAGATGTCTGACTTCAGGTGTTCTTGAGCAGAGGCAGAGCCAGGCTGCCTGGGAGCACCATAAATACCCCAAAGAGGGATTTTTAGCTCTGGGAACTCGTGTTTTGGGGCAGCAAGGTCAGAGGAAGGCTCTGGTTGAGCTCTGCAGGACAGGGTAGCCATAAATCCTGCAGATGCAGTGCCTTGTGCAGGGCTGTTGCCATCTGCTGGGCAGCTGCTGTGGCTCCTCTTGGGAGCAGCCAGGAAAACACATTCTGCACAGCCACAGCAGAGGAATTTGGCTTTCCCTGGAAGCCTTCACCTGCCCAGGCATGTCCCCTCTGGCTATTTGTCTAGCAGGGAGTTGTACAGCATGAGAGGAATGGATCTAGGGAGGAAAATGGGAGTTGGGCAGCTCCCAAGTTTTGAGTATTTTGGGAGTAGGAGCTGCTGCTGGCTCTCCCAGCCTGCCTGCCTACAGGTGCAGCTGTATTCCAGCTCAGAGTATTCTGTGACATTCTGTGCTACAGTGAGCAGCAGCTTTAAGGCCAACACATCAACTCTGTGAAACTTTAACTCTCTTAAAGCCAGGATTTATTTCCATGCTGAGCAATTGAATTTCAGGCTTCTTTGAGGGCAAAAATCAGAGCGAGGCCATTGAAATCCAACCCTTGCTGGGTTTCTCCAGCTGCTCAGAGCTTCTGCAAAGGGGACCAGGGAGCTGCAGGGTCCCAGCTGTGTGTTGTGACACAGAAACTGTTGTGGGAGCACGTGGGGACCGGAGCTGGGCTGTGCTGGAGCTGCTCCCAGAGTGTCACTGTCATCCCTCCTGCCTTGTGTTTTCAGGGAGCCCACGTTGGGGGGGTGTAGGAGGCTGCTCCTTGTGTCCCCTCCTGGTAGCCCTGTGGACCTCCTGAGCCCTTCTTTCCTAGTACAGAATTCCCAGGAAGATACCTGCCTTCCCAAAGGCAGACTGAGCCTGGTGAGCACAGGGAGGGCCCTGCTTTGCAATCTGTGACATGTTAGATTATAGAAATGGGGTTTTAGATTATAGGCATGGGAAATAGGGTTCCTGTTATAGAAATAGGAACCTTATTTCCTCCTCTGCCTCTCCCCACAGCACTTTTACAACAGGGTGCATGTCTGGCAGAGGCCAGCCAGGCTGAAAAGATGGGGTTGAGCTTTGTAACCTGCTCTGAGCTGTCCAAGGGGCTCAAAGCACCAGGACAGACCTGGGTTCAGCTGTTCCCTGCTATCCTAATCCAGGGGGGAAGGTCTGGTGGTTGGAATGGGGACATGGAGGTGAGAGCTCAGGTTTTCTGTACCAGTGCCATTCCCACCTTCTGGAATGGCCTCAGGAGGTCTCTGGTCACGGGGCTGACCTGAAAGCACCATGGATGAAATGGTCACAAACCTCTCTCCAGGAGCTGCCTGCTGGAATTTGGGATAGTTTTGTCCTGAACAGCTGGTGGATTTGAAGTCTTGCAGGTGGCTGGAGCTGCAGGGCTGGGGAATGTGACAGATGCAGTTCAGTTCTGTTCACCTGTCCTTGGGGAAGCACATGGAGCCCTGAGCAATGTCCCCATTGTCCCCAAAGCCTTTCTGCTCCCCTCTGCCAAGAGAAGAAGGGCCATGAGCCCTCTGGACAGCAAGTGAGCAGTCCCATATTATCCTTGTATTCACAGAATGCCAGAATAGTTTGGGTTGGAAGGAAGCCTTAAAGCCCATCCAGTGCCATGGCAGGGACACCTCCCACTGTCCCAGGCTGCTCCCAGCCCCATCCAGCCTGGCCTTGGGCACTGCCAGGGATCCAGGGGCAGCCACAGCTGCTCTGGGCACCCTGTGCCAGGGCCTGCCCACCCTCCCAGGGAACAATTCCTTCCCAATATCCCATCCAGCCCTGCCCTCTGGCAGTGGGAGCCATTCCCTGTGTCCTGTCCCTCCATCCCTTGTCCCCAGTCCCTCTGCAGCTCTCCTGGAGCCCCTTTAGGCCCTGGAAGAGGCTCTGAGGTGTCCCTGGAGCCTTCTCTTCTCCAGGTGAGCACCCCCAGCTCTCCCAGCCTGGCTCCAGAGCAGAGGGGCTCCAGCTCTGCCAAATTAGTGATAATTTGATATCTTAAAGCCTGAAAATACTAAGGAAGTTAATTTATTGTGTTGACTCCAAGCTGTGTAAAGGGAAGGATGGTGTGTAATGGGACAGGGACATCCCTGAGGGCAGGACCCAAGTGCAGGGCTATGGTGAGAAATTTCTCTTGCTGGTCAGAAAAATCCGAGTTGAAGTGTTTGCCCTGGAGGAAATAAGCTGGAAGGAGTTTGGAAAACAAAGTCCTTGGAGCCTTATCTTGAGCCACAAGCAGATTGTGTGAGACTGGGAACATGGGAAGTGGGCTGTGGGACACCAGGAAGGACCAGGGGAAGCAGAGGTGCCTCAAGAAGAGTTTGAGAAGTAAAACTGGCAGGGATTGGGATTTCCTAATTAGTTATAGTGTCTGGTTTTGGGCTCTCATGAGAGTCCCAGATGTTGTCTGAGGTCCTGAGGCACAAGCAGAGGAGCAGAAGGGCTGTGAGCTGCTCTGGAGGAGCAGATGCAGCAGGGCTCGGGTTAAAGCATAACTCCTTCCTGCCATGCTGTGAGCAGCAGTCTGGGCTGGCCTGGGCTCGGCTCAGGAGGTCAGTGCTTATCAAGGGACACTTCAGGCACTCTGCTGAGCACTGGCTTCTGCTCAGAGCTCCACACCTCAGCAGGGATAGCCCAGAGAAAAGGACAAAACGTGCTTTGGGAAGGTAATGGAAGAAATCAGTGTGGTTATGCTGGGGAGGAAGGGCTGAGGGAGCTTGAAATATGTGAGGTTTCTGTGGAGAGGAAGCAGAAAACCAGACAAAACCCTCAAAGCTTGTGGGTGTGAGGAGGCTGCCATGGGGAAGGGAAAACCCCATGGATCAGCTGTGCCACAGTGCTGGCTGTGCTGGGAGCAGCTGCTTGGCTGAGGGCTCGGCCAGGCTGGCATTGGGGTGTTTGTAAACCTTCTTTGGGGTCAATATTGTCATTGCCTGCCAGAGATCACCCTCTGAGTCACCAGATTGCTTCTGACCTGCCCCTTGGTGTGCAATCCAGGCTTTATTCATCCCTCTGTTTCTGCCTATAAGGAAGGAATTTGTCATTTAACGCTTAATTATTCACCAGAAGCAGCAGGGAAGCCGAGATAAACCTCAACAGGTCGATTTAGGATTCAGCCTTTTTATTTGGGGATGGATTCCTGGGAATGGTGAGCACCTGGAGCAGGGCTGGGGCTCCCAGGACGTGCTCTTATTTTGGAAGTGGGGGAGAAGGGAGGAGGTCACACGGCAGGGAAGTGTGCGAGCTCCTGCTCTTATCGGGAACAAAAGGAGCTCTGTTGGGACTCTGCAGCTCTCTCCCTAAGCCTCCCCTGGACTTTGCTTCCCTCCTGCCTCACAGAAGCAGCTCCCAGAGCTGGATCTGCCTCTGGACAGGATGTCTCCACAGGTGGGTTTTTCCACAAAAGGAGGGATTAGATTTTCGGAGGTGTCAGCAAGGGACAGGGTGGGAATCCACCTGACTTTTTCCATGGGCAGATCCACCTGGCTTTTTACGTGGGAATGGTTTAGATTAAAAGAGGAGGGATTTAGGTGGGATATTGGGAAGGAATTGTTCCCTGGGAGGGTGGGCAGGCCCTGGCACAGGGTGCCCAGAGCAGCTGTGGCTGCCCCTGGATCCCTGGCAGTGCCCAAGGCCAGGCTGGATGGGGCTGGGAGCAGCCTGGGACAGTGGGAGGTGTCCCTGCCCATGGCTGGGGTGTTGCAACTGGGTGGAACTTTAATGTCCCTTCTAACCCAAACCATTCCATGATTCTGTGATTCCATGTGCTGTGGTGTAACTTCACACTCCTCTCTGCCTGGGTCTCCCTGGGGGAGTTGGATCAGCAGGGACGGTGCCTGCTGGTTTTGGGGTGCTGGGAGCAGTGTGCCTGGTGTGGTGTTTTGTGAGTTGGTTTTGGGTTTGTTTTTTGGGCTGGGTGAGTGTATAATTTGCCCCAAGAGGTGCAGCACGTTTCTCTTGCCCAGCCTTGAGGGGGGTGATGGTGACAACCCAAACTCCAGGGGCTGGGTTAAGGAAGTTGCCTTCCCCCAGGGCTGAGCACAGGCTTCCCTGAAAGCTGGCATTGCCCAGCTCTGTGGGAAGAGGGCAGCTTTGGGACCAGAGGTGGCAGTCCCCATTCCAGAGGCTGAGCTGCCCTGGCGTGTTCCAGAGCTTTGGGGTCAGCTGCATTAATGTGGGGCTGTAAACACAACTGTGTCCCTTCTCCCTGGCTCCCAGCCTGGCACTGTCATTGCTGTCTGGGACACAGAGTGTCCTTTGGAGGGGGATTTTTGTAGCTGATCCATCTCCTCTCCATCCTGTGCACAGTCAGGGCTAGATTTTTCAGAAACAGGCTCTGCTGGGAAAGCAGAGTTGTTTTTCCTTTTCCTTGTCACTCACCTCCCCCCCAACCTTCCGAGTGTTTGTGTTCAAGGACAGCAGGGCTTTGGGATGCCAGGACAGCTCCAGGGCCAGCCCTGCCTGGAAGAAACCTCCCTGGAGCCAGACTTTGCCCTCCTTTCCAAGGCAACGCCTGGGCAGAGCTTGTGCTGAAGCTTCTGTCCCTGGCAGATCAAAGCTGAGCCTGTCCCTGCCTGGACCTGGCAGGTGATTCCCAAGAGTCCTTCTCCTCACACTGCAGCAGCTTTTTTTAAATCCATATGGTTTTATAGCACTTTAAAACATTTCATTAAGTAATCTTTACTCCCATATGTCATCAGATGCCTGAATGGATGAGCTGCTGCTGGAGAAGGCTCCTAAAGCACCTCCCCACCTCACCTGTCCCATCAGGGCACATTACATCACCCCAGTGCTGATTGCACCATTCCTCCTTTCACAAGCTCACCTGGGCCCTCAAATCCCTGGAGTTTACCTGAGCAAGCAGAGATGCCTCCAGGTGGCCCCATGTCCTGTCAAAATTGGGAGTTTTGAATGGTGGTTTTTGCAGGTGTGGCTCTGGGGAAATCCCTGCTGGAGGAGCTGGATTTGGGACTGGGAACCTCCATCAAACCCTGATCCTGTTCCAGCTTGGAATTCTGTGTGTGCCTGAGTCCCAGTTTGAATGTCTGAGGTTTGCCTGGAGCACTTCAGGGTGTGTTTTATTCCATAAAAATTTAAAATGCTGGTGACACCAACCCTGCTCTGAATGTGGCACAAATGTTCCTGGAGTGGCTGTAGCCCAGCCTGGCTGTCCTGAGCCCATGGATGTTTTTAACATGTTGTATATTTTGTATTTGGCCTTTTTTAAGCTGGAAAAAAAAAAAGTTCACTCTCTGCTCACAGGAAGGCAAGGCTGGCTGAAGAAGAGCTGTGGCAGGGGGGGTTGAAGGGTCAGTGCACAAACCAGCTGCTTGTGAGGCCATAAATAAGAACTTTCTGTACCCACACACTTGCCCAGGGACAGAGGTTTAGCTCTGACAGGCATTTGGCAATACCTGAACCCCCTTGGTTTGCCTATCTCCTCCTGGCATCTCTTCTGGAGGTTTAGTTACTGATTCTGTGGTGAAATGTGCAGCAAAGTTCTCCACGCTCGTGCTCAGGAGGATTTTGTTTACAGTTTCAGCTGCTTCTTAAATCATTGTCCATTCAGGTTTAATTTTAATAAGGCTCTCTTGCTTTTGAAACTTCTTCTAGGCTGGTATCAGGAAAAAAAAATACAATTTTTAAATAATAAATTGATGCATATCTTTGGTGTGGCTGGAGGACAGTGGTTGATGGGCTCCTATTCCAAAAGGGTTGCTCCCAAATTCAGTCTGTCCATTCATGTATTTCCCATCAATAAGGTGTTTTGGAACAGTCTGATGGAGAAATCATAGAATCATGGAATGGTTTTAGTTGGAAGGGACCTTAAAGGTCCTCTTGTTCCAATATCTGACTAAGGCACTGTTCAGCTCCTGGTTTGCTTCATGTTGAGAGGGTCAGTAGTAACCACAGCAGGGTTTTTAATCAAATTACTTGTGAATTGGGAGTGTTTGGAGGTTTTTTGGCTTCTTTCAATAGTTGTCTTTACTCTGTGCTTATTATAATACTTCAATTTGCTCATTATAATACTTCAACATATGCTTAAATTTAAGCTTTTCCAGTGAGAAGGGGGAGAGGGTTGGTATTTAAAAAGCAGCCTTTATTTTGTACTGTGCAAGCAAAATTATTTCCAGTTTGGCAAGAAATCTTTTTCAAACAGGGAGAAAGGAGGAGAATGTGCAGCTGGGGGTGGCTGCTGTCACCTCTTGGGCTCTCCCTGTCTGTGACCAAGCCAAGGCAGGTCAAGCCTCTGCTTCACCTTGTCCCTCCTGCTGCAGCATTAATGGTGTTTCTAGAAAGTGCAGCATAAATCCATTAAAGCTCTTAAGGAAGTCCCAGCTTTAGATGTGTAAGTGGTTTTGGTGGATTTCTGCTTTTTTAAGTGGGTGGGAGCTTTACTTCAGAGGCTTTTGTTTCTCTGTGCAGGTTTATGCTGTGTTTAACTTCAGGGTGGTGTCCTGGAGGTGCTGGTGTCCCCAGGCCAGGTGGAAGCTGGGCCAGGCTTCCAAGAGGAGCTCCTGGCTGTGTCCATCCTGCTGAGTGTGGTGGGCACAGGGGCTGGGAGAGCAAAGCCAGGCTGGACTGACTCACTTGGCTGCTCCCATGTGGAGTGGGAATTGCTGTTGTTATCAGCTCTCCCTCCATCCCTTCAAGGTTTTCTATCCCTTTTTGCCCCTGGAAGTGTCCAAGGCTGGGCTGGATGGGGCTTGGAGCAACCTAGGATAGTGCAATAGGCAGGGAGTGGAATGAGATGGGTTTTAAAGTCCCTTCCAACCCAAACCACTCTATGACTTTATGAATGCAACGTCATTTTCTCCAAAATCCTTGGGAAAAGCCCTGGAAGCTGTTCTGGGTGCCCTGGCAGAGGAGAAGGGTTTTGCTTCAGTCGTGCCTGCATTCACAGTGCTGCTGTTTGGCTGTGCTGGAGGGGCAGCTGAGCACTGGGATCCCACCAGGTGGACTTCAGGGGGAGCAGATGGCTTTCCATGAGCAGCTCTCCACCTGGAGGCTGGACAGGAGGGCTCCCCCTCTCTGCCCCACCGCTCTGGTGGCAGGGGACCAGCTGGAGCTCAGCACAGCACTGGCAGATCCCAAAACCCCTTGATTTGCTCTAAGCCTTGCTGGAGAAATCCCCAAATCTTAGGGAAGGGGCTGGCACTGTGAGGGGTAAGAAGAGCTTTGGGTTTTGGGGGGTGTTCTGCTGCTGCTGCCATGGTTCTCCAGGATCAGAAGGAATTGATGCCCCTGCCTGTGTGTGGAGCAAACAGGCAGGACTGAAGCTGAACACCTGCCTGGGGCTGCAGAACTGGGAGGAAAACACAGCTCTTGCTCTTATCAGTCTCTTAAAACCTAAACCCTGCTGCTTTCCCAGAGCCTGCTCAGTGATGGATTTGAGATCCTGCTCCAGCTGAAGTGTGAGATTTGAGTCCCTGCAAATCCAAAGCTGTGATGAAGATTTAGAAGCAGTTTATTTGCTGTTGAGGAATGGAGGGTTTTACCAGACAGGGCAAAAAAAAAAGGTGCTCCAAGGGCTAATTGGGAGTTCTGAATGGTGGTTTTTGCAGGAAATTCAGATTAATATCATGTCCTCTTGGAATGGGGTGGGAGAAAGCAGCAGTGATGGGAAGTGCTGAGTCAGTGGTGGGTAATCCCTCCTGCCCTGGCCAAATCCATCCTGGCTCACAACAAAACCTCCCTCCAACTCTTATTTACTCCCTATTTTTGTGATCTGCTTCCCAAGCCTGCAAAGGCTGAGGTGCACCCCGTGGTGCCCACAGAGCAGTACCTGTGCTCAGAAATGCAGCACAGCCAGAATTCCCTTCTTCATCCATGTTTTGTCCCTCTCTGCCACGAATCCACGCAGCTGATCTTACTGTTTTGCTTCTTGTGATTTTTTTTTTTTTTTTTTTTAACCAGGCAAATGAGGTGACTGACAGTGCTTACATGGGCTCAGAGAGCACCTACAGTGAGTGTGAGACCTTCACAGATGAGGACACCAGCACCCTGGTGCAGCACGAGATGCACGACGAGGTGGAGACCGACAGCGCCATCGACTCCACCGTGCACTCAGAATTCACAGACCCCATCGAGGAGCCAGAGCATGGGTGAGTGGGAGCAGCCAGGAGCAAACCCCCCATGCAGGGCAGGCAGTGAGACACAGCCTGAGGGGTTCACATCCAGCGGGCAGAGTGTGTCTTGCTGGAACTTGGGTCGTTCTTTGTGTTTGGAACAACCAAAATAGCTCTTCTGGGGGAATAACGAGAATAATTAGGCTGCTTTGTGTAGGCTGGTTTGGAGCCCAGCCTGGCAATCTCTTTGAGGTAATCGTTGCTTGCCTTGGGAGATCTTCTGTACCCTCATTAGCATCTTGAACCTCTAAAATAACTTCTCAGGTGATCCAAACACCTGAAAGACTTGCAGTTTTTAATCTATCACTTAAGCCAGAAACACAACATATAATTTTTCAGTCAGGAGGGGAACTCGTTCTATTTTTGTTTTCCCTAAAAACATGCATGTGCCCTTTGATGTGCAACCACCTCCTGTAATAACTGGTTTGAAACCTCTGCCTGGAGCACAGAAATGTGAGCCAAGATCTCCTTCCCCGGGTCTGAACCGCTGCTAGCGAAACTGCTCCTGGGCCCACCCCATTTTTGGAGGAAAAGTGGGGTTTGGGGTGAAACTGGGATGCTGGAAGGCAGGGAAGACCTCCTTTAGGATCAGAATCACAGAGTGGTTTGGGCTGGAAGGGATTTTAAAGCTCATCTCATTCCACCCTCTGCCGTGGGCAGGGACACCTTCCACTAGACCAGGTTTCCCCAAGCCCCATCCTGGACACATCCAGGAGTGGGGCAGCCACAGCTTCCCTGGAGAATCTGTTCCAGTGCCAGGTTACTGCCCCAAGAACACCAGTCTGCACCAAAACTTCTGGAATCATCTTTGCTTAAGGTCTGTAGCACACAGGATGAGTTTTGTCCCAAAACATATGGCTGTTGGTGCTCCCACTGCTTTTTGGGAGCACCAGGCTTCCCTCCCACCCCAAAATCCCATCTGGGGGCCTGGGAGAGGCAGCAAGCAGCACTGCCCCTGGGGCTGAAAGGGTGCTGTGGATTAGAGCAGAAATGGGATTATCCAGCTCGGCAGCACAGGCAGCTCAGTGCCAGTTAAATTGGGAGATAATCAGCTGTGAGCTCCTGTCAGCAGCACAGGTCCTGCAGGGGCCATGGCAGCCTGCGTGCCGCTGGGGAGAGCAGCCTGCCTGGGACTCACCTGCCTGTAGGTACAGAGCTCTGTGCTGGGGAATGGGCTGTGAGCTCACAGGGCTCCTGCTGCCTGCCTAGAGTGGGGCCAGCAGGGCAGGAGGGATGGGTTTGTTGGAAAGAGTCCAGAGGAGCCATGGGGATGCTCCAAGGGCTGGAGCCCCTCTGCTCTGGGAGAGCTGGGGGTGCTCACCTGGAGAAGAGAAGGCTCCAGGGACACCTCAGAGCCCCTCCCAGGGCCTAAAGGGGCTCCAGGAGAGCTGCAGAGGGATTGGGGACAAGGGATGGAGGGACAGGACACAGGGAATGGCTCCCACTGGCAGAGGGCAGGGCTGGATGGGATATTGGGAAGGAATTGTTCCCTGGGAGGGTGGGCAGGCCCTGGCACAGGGTGCCCAGAGCAGCTGTGGCTGCCCCTGGATCCCTGGCAGTGCCCAAGGCCAGGCTGGATGGGGCTTGGAGCAGCCTGGGACAGGGGAAGGTGTCCCTGACATGGCAGGGGTGGCACTGGATGGGCTTTAAGGTCCTTCCAACCCAAACTATTCTGGGATTCCCTGCTGCCCCAGCTGTGGGCTCAGGAAGGTTGGATGTTCCTTGGGTGCTCTGTCCAAGCACAGTGGGGCCTGTTCCCAGATTGTTAAATGTGTGCAGATTCCAGGGAGCCAAAAACTTAATTAGATATATAGATTTGAAAGGTTTGAAATGGGAACCTTTGGGAGTGCTGAGGGCATCACACACCTCTGGTGCCCAGGGACAGCCAGGGAGTACAGTGCAGCTGCTGGGCTGAATCAGAGCTTCAGCATCACTTCTCAGGAGCTCTCAGAGCTCAGCATACCTGAAATGGTTTGAGCTTAAAGGTTGTTTAGGCTGTGTGTAGTAAAGATTAGTTGGACTCTTGATCCTGAAACTGCCTGAGCCTCAAGATGGGAATAGGAAATAAAATTTACTGCCCAAAGCACCAGGTTGAGGGTTTCCAGGTGCCTGATCAGATCTGCTTCTGTACAGTGCTTATCAAACCACAGCCCCAAATTTAGAGTTCTGGGCTTGAGTTTTGCTTCTGAATTAACAATTCCACCCCCTGGCTTCTATTCCTGGAGAGATTTCCGCTGCTTTTGGTGAGGGTCTGACTCACCACAGGGATGGAAGGGTTCTGCTGGATCCTACTGTGGAATATTGGTGCTTCTCAAGGGCACGAGGGGGATGTGCAGATGTCCACAAGCTGGGCTGGATTTATTTGTGGTTAAATAGAGATCTGGAGGGCTGACATGTTTTTATTAGCAGGATAAGGGGAAATCCTTCAGATGGAGCAGGTTTTTATCATAAATGGCTTATCTGTAATCTTTTTTTCTTTCTGGTTTAGTCCAGCTCATACCCCATTTCCCTCTCCTAGTAAGTGCATGGAGATAAGGGCCTAGCCAATACCAATTTCTGTAATAAGGCAATAGTATTATTACTTTTAGTGTAGAATTTTGCAGAGCAGAGTGTTGTTAAACCCCCCAAAACACAGACATGTGGCTGATGGCCCCATGGCTGCTTTCACAGCTCAGTTGTTGCAAATCCCTCCTGCCTTTTCTCCAGCTTAATTTGAAATCTTCCATAGTCCTGTGCAGGAAAGAGGGCTTGTTTTGGTGGGCAGGCCCTGGCACAGGGTCCCAGAGCAGCCTGGGACAGTGGGAGGTGTCCCTGCCCACGGCAGAGGTGGAATGAGATGAGCTTTAAGGTCCTTTCAGCCCAAAGCACTTCATTTTGTGGCTCCATGCAATGGAAAGACTCTTCCAGGGACAGTGACAGTGCTGAGCTGTGTCCCTTCAGGAGCAAGGGACATCCCAGGAGTTGTGCTGGGTGTGTTCAGGCTTTGCACTGAGCCTTAACACACTGCAGCCTTCAGGATCTGCTGTTAAAAACAGATGGAGCAGCATTCCCCACTGCAGGATTGTCACACACAGCATTTTCCCAGCAGGAGCAGGGGAAGGGCTCCTTTTTCTTGTGGGGGTCTGTCCCAGCTGCCTGAACCCACCCCTCCCCAACAGCAATCCCCCAGGGTTGTGGGGTTAAAGCCCAGGCCCTGAGAGGATTAGGCAGCAACAAGCAAGTGTGAGCCTGGCAGGGGCTGCCATGGGACTCACAGCATTTGGGATGTGGCTGGGACATGCCCAGCTCTTCCTCTGCCATGCCAATTGCAGAAATTGGTATTTGAGTTGAGCAAGGGCTTCTCACCAACCCCAGGCACCGTCCTGCAAGTCTGAGTGCCCCCAAATCCTGAAAAACTTGGTTTATTGGGGTAAAAAAAATCACCATAAAATTTGCAGTGGTGCCTGGGCTGTTGGTATCCTGTCCTGCTCTGCCAAAATGGGACACATCACCTGGTGGGGTGGGGTGGGCTGGACACCAAGGAACCAAAGTTGCTCCATCCCTGCCCTCCACAGATGGACAGGAAAAGAGAATATAACAAACTTATGAATTGAGATAAGGACAGGGAGAAATCACTCATCAAATGCCATCACAGGCAAAACAGACTCGAATTGGGAATATTAATTGAATTTATCATTGACAAAATCAGAGCAGGATAATGAGAACTAAAATCAAGCCTTAAAAACACCTTCATCCCCCATCATCCCTTCTTCCCAGTTCCCCCTCCTTTCCCCAGTGGCACAGGGAGATGGGAGTGGGGGTTATGGTCAGCTCATCACATATTGTTCCTTCTAGCCACTGATCAGGGAGAGGAGTCAGAGTCCTTCCCCTGCCCCACTGTGGGATCCCTTGCACAGGAGACAGCTCTCCAAGAGCCTCTCCAGCCAGAGTCCATCCCTGGGCAATGATTCTCCAGGAGTGCTGCCCTGTGTGTCACTCCTGTGTGGGGTCACTGCTTCAGGCACAGTGTGTGTGCTTTGTGAGCCCACAGGCTCAAATCCCACCAGAACCCTGTCCCAGCATGGGCTTCTCTCTCCATGGACCCTGATCCCTCCAAGTCCCTGTCAGGACTGTGCTCCTCTCTCCTTGTATCCACAGGTCCCTGCCAGGACCCTGTCCCAGCACAGCTTCCCAGGAGCTCACAGCCCCTCTCAGGCCCCCTCTGCTCCAGGCCTGGGCTTTTCCAGGGCTGCAGCTTCATCTCTGCACCTCCCTGCCCTCCATGGGCTGCCACCCCGTGGGTGTTCCCACAGAAGCTCAGGGTCGTGCCAGGATTCTCAGGGCAGTGCCAGGATTCTCAGGGCAGTCTGAGATCTGGTGCCCAGAGCAGCTCTCACCCCTCTCCTGCCCTGCCCTCCTCCAGAGCTGTTCCTCTCCACTGTTCTCTGCACTCAGTTCAGCTGCCCCATCACTTTTTTGTGTTTTCCCTCAAATCTGTTTTCCATTCCTGGTGAGCCCAACCTCAGCCAGCAGCGAGTCCATCTTGGAGCCACCAGGGATGGGCTCTGCTGGACGTGGGGGAAACTTCAGCAGCAACTGCTAAGTGCTGTGCCCACAAAGCCAACCCTCCTGCAGGGAGGTGCAGGATGCACCCTCTAACCTTGCCTGTCTGTCCCACAGGTCCCACCCCCACGAGCTGGCCCTGGGCTCTGAGCTCAGCCCCTCCATCGTCACCGTCATCAGCGGGGAGGAGCACTTCGAGGACTACGGGGAGGGACACACGGCCCACCTGTTCCCAGACCCTCTGTGTAATGGGGAGAGCAGCTTTGGCAGCTCCTCCTTCCTCTCTCCCAGGTAATGCCCAGCCCTGGGGCTGCTTCTCTGCCTTGGGGTTTGTCAGACAGGGGGTCTGGCAAACTCTGGGATCGTGGGCTTGGAAGTGAAAGAGGAATTCCTCTCATTTCCTTTCCCTGCTGACACCTGCAGAAGGTGGAAGAGCTGTCTGCATTTCCAGTGTCACATTCCCACTCCTCTTAGGGATGAACCTCCCAGGAGAGAAAACCACCTGCAGCTTTACCCCTGATCCTGCAGGATGACTCTTGTATTTTTCTTTCTCTTTTATTATTTCGGGTTTTGATGCAATGTTTGGTTGGATTTGCACAGCTGCAGCAGCATTCCTTCTCTAGGATGTGTAGAATAGGAAGCAGGCTGTAGCATTTCCTCCTTGCTTTAGGGTCTGAAACCAGGAAAAAATCCATTTTCCAGCCTGAGCAGGGTGGGCTGAGGAGTTGGTATGGTGGTACAAACCCCATCAATACTTACTTTCTAAAGAAAACAGATAAAAACTGGAATATGATCCAGTGCTGCAGCCCACAAAGTGTCTGGGATGACAGGTAACACTGGGAATGTGTTCCTCCATTGGAAGTGTGATCCCTGCCAGCCACACACCCATGCTAAAGACAAAAATACACTTCTTTCTCTTTGGTATGACACATTTGTGCCTTTCTGCAGCCATGCAAACTTCTCAAAACTTTTTTTTTTCCCTGTCTTCCTGTTTTGTCCCAGCTTCCCAAACCCATTCACAGAGTTTGGACAAATCTGGTTGCACAGGGCTGGCAGGGAAAAGCAGGTCAGGGCTCATTTCTTTTTGGCTGGTGCAGCAGCAATGTTGGAGGTGTTAATTGCAAATAGGAGAGCTGCTGTAAAGAATTCCCAACCTTTTCCTTCAGGAAACCAGTGCTGCAGCACTGGGATATCCTGCAGTGGGAAGGGCACAGTCTCTGATCCCTGCCTGTCCTTGCCTTGCTCTGTGCAGGAGTGTAGGGCTGGCTGTGCTGCTGCTGGGGCATAGGAAGAACTCTGATTAAAAACCAGCCTTGGTGTTCCTGGCAGCCTCATCCAGAAGGCCCCTGGCAAGAAAATACCCAGCTAAAGGAGCTTTTCAATCACTTAAACTTTTTCTTTAACATCAGGCCAGAGCTCCCAGTTTGCCCACGCTCCCAGAGTTCCAGTCTTGCTCTGCCAGGGCACCATCCCTCCTGCTCTGTCTCTGGACCTGATCCACACCTTATCCCATCTTCCCTGTGCTGGGAGGGGCTCACTGGGCACGTGGCCACACAGGTTGTGGTGGTTTGTGCTGGAGACTCTCTGCTGGGGCTTGCTGGGGAGGCAGGCTGGAGATAAACCCTGCAAAACCTCTGGAGTCAGGAATGTGGGGCTGTTGGAGCTGGAGGATTTCCTCATGCCTCTCAGGTCTAGCCTCCCCCTGGATGATTGCTGTGTGTGAAGTTCTTCCCTAAATACTCCCTGTGTCTGTGCAGCTCTTCTGACCTTGGTTAGGAAGGGACAGAACACAGGGAATGGCTCCCACTGCCAGAGGGCAGGGCTGGATGGGATATTGGGAAGGAATTGTTCCCTGGGAGGGTGGGCAGGCCCTGGCACAGGGTGCCCAGAGCAGCTGTGGCTGCCCCTGGATCCCTGGCAGTGCCCAAGGCCAGGCTGGATGGGGCTGGGAGCAGCCTGGGACAGTGGGAGGTGTCCCTGCCATGGCAGGGGTGGCACTGGATGAGCTCTAATGTCCCTTCCAACCCAAATCATTCCATTCCTGAGCAGCCCCAGTGTGTTTAAACATACATGAAGGGACCCCACAGGCTGTCCCTGGTTCAGGCTGAGTGGGTTTTTTGGCTGTATTTTAAATACAAAGAACAGCATCATTTGTAAAGGTCCCCATCACCACAGACCCTTTCCATGCTACAGGTGTCTCTAAATGGGAATAATTTCTAGAAATTCTCCTGCCACAACTCTAGAAGATGAACACAAACCCCAAGAGCCTTCAGGGAGCACTGTGGGGGTCAGTTCTACCCTGTCCAGTCCTTGTGTGTTTGTTTGTGATCCTTCCTCTTGAGTCTTCCCTTGCACATCCATCCAGTAGGAAAAGCCTCTCTGCAGCTCTCAGTGGGAAATAAAGGGAAAAGCTCCTGTGCCCATCCCAGCAGGAAGCACCAAGGACCTGTGGAAGGCAAACGTTGCTCCAGGAGATGCAGGGAGGCACAGGAAGGCTCTGTATTGCAGAAGCACAGAATCTGCTGAGCTGGAAGGGACCCATCAGGATCCTGGAGTGGGTGGGGACACCCCAGGGCTGAGCTCTCACCCACTGCACAGGCAGGGGGCCAGGGCAGCCACAGGCCAGCAGGATCTGCACCCAGCCCAGGAGCTGCCAGGCTGCCCTGGGGCTTCTCTCCACACTTCTCTTCTCATTTTGATTAATGCTGGTTAAATTTGGGTTCCCACCTGGGAAGGGAATGCTCCCAAGAGCACTCAGGAAAGGGAAATCTCTTCCCCCAGGTGCCACACAGCTGCTGTCACCTCTTCCTTGCACAAACCCTGAGCCACCCACCTGTCTGCTGCTGGGAAAAGGTTATTTGGGGCCACACCTGCCCTGAGTGTTAGGGGGAAGGGTTTTCTATTGAATGTTTTTTTTTCCAGGAATGGGAAAGGATGATAATTCGGCATTTGCTGGTGTCCAGCCTGTCTGAGGAGGCTGGGAAATACTGTACAGACAGCACAGACTCCAGGGCTGACCCTGGGGTGGGGGCTGAGCCAGGGGACCCTCAGGTGTCCCAGCTCTGCACATGCCCCAGGCCAGGAGCTGCTGGTGGGTTTCTGTGCCCAGGGATCCACTGCCCCTTCCAGAGCCTCTGGGTTTATCTTGCTTGTGTTTGCTCACACCTTTACCTGTCTCTCTTACTCAACTGCCTGAGTTTTTCACTATTTAACCTTTCTTTGATTCACATCCGTGGCTTCCAGAAGCACATTTTCCCACAGGCAGGATTTGTGGAATCTGGCCCCAAATTAACACAAACCATTTGTTGTTCAGAATCCCCTCTGTCCTGCCCAAATCAGGAAGTGTCTCCCAGCTTCCCAAGCTGTGAAAGTCCCACAGAGCCCCATGCCCCTTCCCAAATGGCATTCCCTGCAGGAGCTCAGCCCTACTGCTTGGCTCCTCTGGGCTTTGCTTTGTAGGAGAGAGGGGTTAAACTACCTGAGCATTTAATCTTGGCTTAAAAGCTGTTTGCAGTGAAAATCTGACTCTGTGCATTACCAAGGCAGGTCTCCAGCAGCACAGCTGCTCTGCTTTTAAAGCATGCCATTGGAAAATGGGACACTGACCAAAGGATCATAGAATCTCACAATATCCTGAGTGGGAATAGACCCACCAGGACTCCTGGTCCTGCACAGACACCTGAACAATCCCACCCTGGGCATCCCTGGTGTCCAAACACTCCTGGAGCTCTGGCAGCCTCAGGGCTGTGCCCATTCCCTGGGGAGCCTGGGCAGTGCCAGCACCCTCTGGGGAAGAACCTTTCCCAAAATCCAACCTAAACCTCCCTTAGATTGAGCCCTGGCTCACAGCACCCAGTTCTGCAGTGTGCAAGTTCATTCTGTTCTTACTGAGGCAAACTAGGAGCCTCCTGAGACAGATTGCCTGGAAAATTCTGTTGAAAAATGAACTTTGCAGTGGTGTAGGTTTGTGGAAAGCACTTACCTCAACTGCCCTGGACTCTTGGGGATTGAGATTGGAAATGTGGGCCAAGCTCAACTGCTGGGAGTCTCTGGGAGGAGAGTGATGGAAGTGTTGCTAATTATCAACTAGATAAATTCTATTGAGCAATTACAAATTATCAATTATCTACATATTGTTATAAACCATTCAAAATCAGAAATTATCCATGTATTAGAAGCAACTCCATATTGGCTTTAATTTGCCTTCAAAAATGCTGGTGGGAGGCGACCCAACCTGCCTTGAGTTTTTAATTCAAATTTCCTACCTGCCACCAAAAATCCCCCTTACCTTGAGGGACCCTCAGCTTGTGGAAGCCACGGCTGCAGCTGCTCCCTGTGCCCTGTGTGCTGCTGACATGACCCTTGTGATCTCTCTAGCACCAATCCGCTCGCTGCGAAACTGCACAGCATTCTGGCAGATGAAACTTTTGAGTTTTACTGTAGCCAGTGCCACAAACAAATCAACCGCCTCGAGGATCTTTCTGCTCGCCTGAGTGATCTTGAGATGAATAGGTAACCGTGTGCATGGCCATGGCAGCCTGGGGATGGTGTTCTGCCTGGGAGGCTCTCCTTGTCTGGCACAGCTTTTCCCTGGCTCAGCGCTGGGGAGAGGGTGGGGAAAGGGCTGAGTTTCTGCAGGTGCTGCAGGGTGAGCAGGAGGTGCCTTTTATGCAGGCACTGTGTAACAGCACTGGGACTGTGCACCCCTTCATCAGAGCTCTGTCTCAATCTCTTCTGCCTTCACTCAGAGCCAGCATTAACAAACACACAAAGGAAATGGGTTTTCTCGTGTTCGAGTTTGGTTGGTTGTTAAATCTCACCAAAAGTACAGAAAGTTCAGCAGCACTTCCAGCCACCTGCCAGAAGTGAGCAAAATGGAGATGGATCCAGCTGCTACAGGGTCACTTAAAGCTAAAGAATCCAACAGGGAATTAACACCTACATTATTTATCCTTTTAACCCAATAACTAACTTCCTGTGACCCTCAGTGTGACACTGACTGACCAACCAGAAACTACAACCTGAAACCCATGGAGAAGGAAGATGAGCACCAAAAGAGACACCACCCAAAATCCTCCATCTTGTCCCATGCCTATCACTATATCTTATATTACTATATTCCATTACTATATTCTATCACTATATTCTATTACTATATTCTATCACTATATTCTATTACTATATTACATTACTATATGATATTACTGTATTATATATATATTACTATATTATAAAAACCTCATTAAATTTAAAACCCTTTACCATGTGAAAACACACACTTCTGTTTCACTACACACCCATGATTTTCATCACTCAAATTTAGGAGCCTTCTCCAAGGCCTCAGGTCAAAAGCAGTGTTCTCCAGGGGGTCAGTGCCAGAAAGCACAGAAAGCTGTAAAACCCCAGGTTTGTGGGATCCAGCAGCCCTGGGGCTGCCAGACAAGGAGAGCATTCCTGCCCTTTGCATGCCTGTGCATGGTGGGTTCCATGGGAGCCATGGACACTATTTCTGTCACCAGGGAAAGACTGGGAATGCTGTGGAAGGGCAGGGACAGCCTGAAGGCATCAGCCTGCTCCACAGGAGCAGTAAAATGTTGTCTCACCCAGCTTCACCCACAGTCTGCCCAGCCTGGTGTCACCATGGGCTGGGGACATGTGACAGACCCCAGGAACATCAGGAGATTTTAAATGGCACTTTGGAGGCCTCCCAGGCAGCAGCTGAATGTGTTGTCTGACAAGTGGGGAAGGATTTCTGCCTGTTGATTCAGAGCTGGTTGCAGCCCTCTGGGTGGAAGGATGGTGGCATTGGTGATAAATCTTTCTTCTCATGGCTGTTGTGGCTTTTCAGACCAGCTTTTTGGTCATGTTATTGGTCTCTGTCTGTCCTTTGCAGGGACAGTGGGATCTGGGAGCTCTCCTGGTCTATGGGAGGAGAACTGGAAAGCAAATAGGAGCTTGAATTTAATTGTTTTTAATGAAAAAAAAAGTCTCTCCCTTTATTTTTCATGGTTAAATAGTTGTCTTTGCTGTTGGAGGCCTTGAGGGTCTCAGGTTATGCAGGTATTAAGGAGAACACTAGTTTTCTCTGGAAGCCCCACTTCATTTCAGGTTTTCTCCACCACATCTGCCTGCAAAGCTAAGCTAACACCTCAGAGACTCCTGTGATGGGAGGGATTTCCTTTGGAGCTTCTCTATCCCGTGGTCAGGGTGGGAGTTCCACAGGCTTTGACTTGCCCTTTGTGAGTGGGTGCAATTCCTCCATCTGTGTTCAGGCTTTCCCAAGCACAGATTTACTGGGGATGTGTTCCAAGGGTTGTGTGGAAGGGGCAGTGCCCTCTCTTGGTGTGGTGTGATGGGAGGTGTCCTGTGCACCTGCTGCTCCTCCCTGCAGCACCACTCATGTGAGGCCCTCAGAGCAGGGGACAAGTCCTGGAGCAGCAGGACCTGCACCAAAACCTGGGACAAGCCTGAAGACACCTCCTCCAAGGGATTCTGGCAGCTGGGATGAAGCCCACAGCACCCCAGAACAGCCTCACTCATAAAAGCTGCAGGCACATAGATGGTGTTTTATCCTTGGAATAAACTGGGGGGCTTGCTCCCAGCATTGGGGTACTGCTTCCCCACCCCACAGCATGGGAAAGCAGGGAAGAATCCTCCAGCAGCTTGGGATGAAGTGTTTAGTGCCTGTGCTTTGTTCCAGTGCCCTTGCTGGTGTCCCAGCCCTTGGACACCGCAGGTGCCATCGCTTCCCCAGGAGATTTTTCCAGAGGAAAATATTTTTCCCCCCAGTGCTGGGGCCATTCCTTACAATTCCTGGCAAACAGCAGGCTCTGACCTCCTCCCCTTGGGTGCTGAGCAGCCTTGAAGCCCAGCCAGCAGCAGCTCTTGTGCTCCCTGGAAATGTGGGATTTGAGGATGCACTCTGACCCGAGGGCTGGTCACCCTGACAACACCCCCAGGCAGGTTTGGGGGTTGCTTTACAAAGCAAATTGTCCTGAGCTATTTTTAATCCCTCCTTTCAAGAACTCATGTTGCAGCTCCAGGCAGGAGTGGACTTCCAGATGATTTTATTTGGTTTGTTTTTTTCCTAAAACTGAGCTAAGCACCAGGGAATGCAGTTGCTGCTTCTTGGATTGGAGCTGTTCCTGCTGCCATCACTGAGTGAGGATTTGGTGTGGCCTGGTGGCACCTGGTGACACCAGCATGGGTGGAAGATGGGGAGTGAGATGCAAGCCCTGGCCACTTCCCCAGCACCAGCCACGACCAGAAGACTGGAGGAGCATTTCAGCAAGGAGCTGGTTCTGGAAAAGGCTGGATTTTCTCAGCAGGGAGAGCCTGCAGCCTGTCCCCTGCAGGTGGGACACAGTGTCACAGCCCTTGGCTGCAGTCCTATGGTGACACTGATCCCTGACCTCTCTGGTATGGTGGCAGCTGGCTCAGACATGGATGCAAGGAGTGACCTCTGTCAGTTTTCCATGAAAAGGAGAGAGAGCTCGCCCCCCTCCCCAGCCACTGCAACAGTGCTGTGCTCAAAATCCACACAGGGACACCACCAGCAGCTCCTAAAGCCTCTGAGCTCCCTGGTGATCCAGAGCCCAGCTGTGGGATCCTGGCTGTGGGAAGGATGGATTGATGCAGTGGGACCACGGCTGTGGGAAGGATGGATTGATGCAGTGGATCATGGCTGTGGGAAGGATGGATTGATGCAGTGGATCATGGCTGTGGAAGGGCAGAAGGATGGATTGATCCAGTTGATCATGGCTGTGGGAAGGATGGATTGATGCAGTGGGACCATGGCTGTGGGAAGGATGGATTGATCCAGTGGATCCTGGCTGTGGGAAGGATGGATTGATGCAGTGGGACCATGGCTGTGGGAAGGATGGATTGATGCAGTGGATCATGGCTGTGGGAAGGATGGATTGATGCAGTGGATCATGGCTGTGGGAAGGATGGATTGATCCAGTGGGACCATGGCTGTGGGAAGGATGGCTGTGCCATTGTCCCCAGTCCCTGGGAGCCCTGGGGGTGGCAGGGGAGCCCTGGGGTGCTGTGGGGTGAGGACATGTGGCTCAGTCTGCCACCAGCACCGGGCTGGAGCCCCCCCAGCTCCCTGCTATTCTTAGCTCTTCCCTTGGGGATCAGTTTTCAGGCAGGGACCAGCAGGAGAGCAGAGCGTGGCAGGGGGCAGCGAGCTCTGCTCCAGCTTATTCCATGTGCTTTGTTATTCCTTGTTGTTAAACGTGGGAGTGGCCCCTCTCCTGCCCTTACAGGGGTTTGGGGGTGCATGCCAAGGGCACTCCCTGCCTCAGCAAAGGATGTGCCCCAGAGTCCCTGCAGTTTCCTGTTTCCCTGGCTCTCCACTGTCAGCTTTTCTAACTCTTTCCTGTTTTTTCTTCCTTTTGCAGCCCAAATAAAAGACTCTCCAGCAAGAAGGTGGCAAGGTAAGCTCATGCTCCTGTTGTTTGCTTGATCTGTGTGAGCTGCTGGCTCTGCAGATGGGAAATTCAGAATAAGCTTGGAGAGTTGTATTTCAGGATATATTCCCTAGTGCTGGGGAAAAGTGGGTTTAATTCTGGTATCTTTTTTCTGGAATGGGGGTTTCTCACTTGTGCCCACAGCTGGAGGCTGCTGGCAACCTGATTCCTTCCAGGAAAAAATGGGGGGCTTTCCTCACACTCTGTCCTGCCAGTGCCATAGCAAGGGGCACATGGAGGAGGGAAAGAGTTTCTAGAAGGACATACACCTCTCTGGGATGTCCCCTCCCAGTATCACCATGTCTGCAGAATTCTACAGACCAGACCAGTCAGTACCCCCACCTGGAGGGATTCTCCAGCACCCTAAAAATCCCAGCTGCCTTAGAAAGCTCTTGGTCCTGTTTTACTTCACTCCAAGTCACCCTCAGCACTTGGCTCCTCCTGCTCAGTCAGGAGCTCTGGGGCACCTGGGTGGGCTGATAACTCCTTGAATGGTTTAACCCTGCTTTAGTCCTGGTTTTATGCTGTGCTGCTCCTGTCCTGCACAACCACCTTGTGTGATGTCAGTCACCTTTTCCATGTGGGCACTGTGGTCCCTGACTGCCCAGGGATATTGGGTATATTGGATATATTGGATATATTGGATATATTGGTTATATCTGGGCAGTTTGCTGTGGATCTCTGGAGCTTAGGGTCCTTCTCTCCCTTCTCAATGTCACCTTTCCTCTCCCAGCTCCCCCATCCCTCCTGTTCCCATGCCATAGTGATTTTAAGGATAAACTGACTCTTACCTGCACTGTTCTGCCTCTGCCACGCTCAGGAGGGAGATTTCCCTCTCTGTTTGTTGGATTTCTCCCTGCTGGTTTCCCAGCAGGACAGGGACACTGTGGAGGACCAGGCAGCTCAGTTTGGGAATGTTCCTGTTCCTGACACTCACTCTGCTCCCTGTGCTGACCCAAGCAGCTTCCCTGCACCTCTTCCTCCCCCTGTGCTCTCACACCTTTCCCTTCCCCATTTTTCCTGCACTCAGCAATCTCCCCTGGCACGGTTCTCCCTCCTGGAAAGGAAGCAGATCCTTGATATTACATTTCCTACTTCCACTCATCTTACTTTCTACAGCTTTGTTAAAAACACTGGCAGGAAGGAGGGCTGAGGGGAGCAGCCTGTCCCCAGGTTTCCTGTTTTAGGACTCGTTTTTGTCCCATGCCTGGCACAGATAATTTTGTGAGGATTTGAGTTAAACTTTTGGGAATGGAGATACCCTGTCTTATGGGGAATTGAGCTCTCCAGGGCCTTTGCTTTTTTGTGGATGTGTGGGCTTGGGTAAATATTAGTTAATTGAGAAGCAGTCAGGTTTGGTTAGTGATAAGGAGGGAGATAACAGGGTTTTGCTGAGCCAGATCCTTAAGCTCAGCCCAAAGCAAGTCCTTTATTGCAGATACTGTAATTAGTGAATAATCCCAAAACATTTGCTTTTAGAAAATTGATTTTATTTTGGTAAGGGCTCTTTCCTCGTTTCTGTTATCCAGCTTCTGCTTGTGCCAAGAAATCTCAGCTGCTTAAGCCCTGTTGTGCTTGGCACGATTTAAATGACAAATGCGCCTGAGACTTTAAAATCTAAATATAAACCGAGGGTGAGGATGCAAAATCAGGCTGTGGTCTCTTGGTAAATGCCAGTTGTGCTTAGTGAGTCCTGGCATGAGCACACTGCGTGGTGGGAGGAATTTGAGAGCCAATGGTACAAATTCCTGGGGAAAACGGAGGTTTAAAGAGAGCTGCGTGGTTTTGTCATCCATCCCCTGCTCAAAGCAGGAGAGCAGAGTGTTCTCCTCCTGCCTGGGGTCCTGGGGCTGGCACACAGCCCCTCTCCAGAGCAGATGCCAGCCATGCCAGGGGTGCAGCCCCTGCCAGGGTGTCCTTTGGCTTGTCACAAAGCCAGGACACTGTCACGAGGCCTGGTTAATGATTAGCTCACCCTGGGCTGGGGGCTCGCAGCAGCCTCGGGGGGTTTGCCCCCTTCCCTCCCTGACACCCCCCTTCTCCCAGCCTTATCAGCACTGGGAGTACTCTGGCCTTTGCTGGATAACCCTTGGGACGGGGCTGAGGGAGGAAAGTGGGAAGAGGGAGCTGTTATCTGCATTCCAAAGAGCAATGGTTGCGGTGTGAAGTCCCAGGAGCGTGTCCACGTCCTTGGCGCTCCCAGCGCTGCGGTGAGGGGACCTGCAGCACTGCCAGTGAGGGGACATGCAGCACTGCCAGTGAGGGGACCTGCAGCACTGCCAGCCAGGGGACCTGCAGCACTGCCAGTGAGGGGACATGCAGCACTGCCAGTGAGGGGACATGCAGCACTGCCAGTGAGGGGACATGCAGCACTGCCAGCAGCAGTGCTGAGCCATCCCCTGGTGTCCCCTGGTGTCCCCAGGGCGAGCATGGTGCCGGTGCTGGCGCTGATGCCGGTGCTGCTCTGGGTGGGGGTGGTGTGTCTCTGTTTCAGGCAGCTGCACCAGACCAGCTCTCTGGCCGTGGGGGTGATGGAGGAATCCCTCAGGGACAGCCTGGAGTGCACCGACGAGGACATCACCGACAAGGTGAGGCTCCTTCCTCCTGCCCTGCCTGCCCACGGGGATGCAGCTGCTTCTGGCTGAGTTCTGAGGTGTTGGGAGGGAAGGATCACAGGGTGAGGTGGGAGCAGTGCTGTCTGTGTCACCCTGCAGTGTAGCTAGAACCAGCCTAGCTTCGGGCTGCTACAGGGTTCAGACAGCTCCAGGAGCCCCCCAAAGCAGAATTCAGCTTCTCAGCTGGCCAGGAATGAGATCCTGGGAGTCACTGTGGAGGTTCTGAAGGCAGCTTTATTTCTTCAAAGGGTTCTACCAGCAAAATCCAGTTACATAGCACAGCAAGTGGTTTTTATAGGTTTTAGGGGAATTGGAATTCTAACCAGTCAAATTATAAGTTGAGAACTATCCAATTACTTTAAGATTCTAGGTGAGAAAAGACCAATCATTTAGTAAAGTTAAAGACAATAAAAATCCTAAATGATAACAGGGGTTTCAGTAGGGGGGTGAACATTTCTCATGAAAAGTTTCATTTTCTCAGGGTATGGGATCCCAGGGACCCTTTTCAGGGACAGTTGTATCATCCCCACTGCAGGATTCAGTGCCTTGCAGTGCTCCAGTGCTGCCAGGGTCAGGCTGGAGCTCCTCTCTGTGGGTGCATGGGAAGCCCTCCCCAAGGAAGGGATGGAGGAGGAGAGCACTCCCAGGTGCTCTGCAGGGTCAGGAGGTGACACTGATCCTTCTCTGGGGCAGTGGCTTCCTCCAGAGTGCTGGGAGGAGGAATGGGCTGTTCACAGGCAGCACTTTCACTTCTCCTTCACACAAGATGATGTTCTCAGGTTCTGCTTTTCTGAGTCAACCACCCAATGTGAAAGAGAAACTTCCTCTCCTTCACACACTCTCATGCTGTCAGAGCTGATACTGTGCTGGTGCTGATGGGTTTTCCTGGGGTGTTAAAAGAAAAGAGTTGTAGGATAAGATGGGAGCACAGGAAAGATTTTGTTTGAGTATCCCTAGTTAAAAAACAAGGAGAAAAATCTATAGGAAAGAAGCTGAGATTGTGTAAATGTATACTGAAGTCCTGAAACTCCTTGGAAATTGCTTTTTAGCAAGGAGCTGTGTGTGAAAGAGAAATATGTAAGTGTGCCTGCACTTGGAAATAACCTTTAAAAAATAAATAAAAATCAATATTTTTCCAAGGCTGGAAATTGGGTTCCTAAAGGCATTTGACTTGGGAAATCTTAGATGGAAAAGGCACTGTTGGGAAAGGCCTTGTGTGTCTGCAGAGCCTCTTTAATATTCCCATGTCTCCTGCTCTTCTCCCAGAGCCAGGGTTTGGCTTTTCCAGATGTGCTCCTCATTTCTTCTTCCCCAGGATTGTTTTATATGGAATTTGAATGAATTAAATGCAAATACAGCTGGAATAAACCCTTTACAGGTACAGGTACAGGTCCTTCCCTACCAGCTGGCACTGATCCCTCCATCTGTAAATTCAGGGTTTCCATCCTGTTCCAGGCTGTGGGGAGTTCTCCAACCTCAGGGCTGCACATGGAGCTCTGGAGATCCACCAGGATCTTTCCCTCTAGCCTCCCTTTAGGATGTCATCAGGAAAGGGTTGAAGAAAGGAAAGAAGTGTTTGACCCCAACTGATGTGAGCCATCAGAACCTGGGAAACTGGGGTAGAAAAAGATGTTTTAAAGGGATGCTTTGAATCGAGGCACAACTGCCCAGTTCCAGTGGGAACCCTCCTTGTTTAGGGATGTTGTGGGGGCTGCTGTGGGTTTGGGGGTGCCCTGAGCTGATGCCTGTCCCTGCTGGCAGGTGGTGTTCCTGGAGAAGCGGGTGACAGAGCTGGAGAAGGACACGGCTGCCAACGGGGAGCAGCACAGCCGTCTGCGGCAGGAGAACCTGCAGCTGGTGCACAGGTGAGAGCCCCAGGGGCAGCCTCCCCTCCCTGACAGGTGAGAACCCCAGGGGCAGCCTCCCCTCCCTGACAGGTGAGAGCCTCAGGGGGCAAACTCCCCTCCCTGACAGGTGAGAGCCCCAGGGGCAGCCTCCCCTCCCTGACAGGTGAGAGCCCCAGGGGCAGCCTCCCCTCCCTGACAGGTGAGAGCCTCAGGGGGCAAACTCCCCTCCCTGACAGGTGAGAGCCTCCCCTCCCTGACAGGTGAGAGCCTCAGGGGGCAAACTCCCTCCCCTGCTGCAGCTCCTTCCCAAACCCCTCAGCAGGGACAGTGACTCCATCCCAGCTGAGAGCAGGACACAGTGACATGGAGAGTTGATATTTTGTGAGCTTCAGTTCTCTGCAGCTCCAGGACTTGGCTGTTGGTGATTTTTACCTGTGGCTTAAAAACCATTGCTGGAGCTGTGCCAGGCTGGAGATCAGGAAAGGTTCTTCCCCAGAGGGTGCTGGCACTGCCCAGGCTGCCCAGGGAATGGGCACAGCCCTGAGGCTGCCAGAGCTCCAGGAGAGTTTGGGCAGGGATCACAGGGTGGGATTGTTGGGGTGTCTGTGCAGGGCTGGGAGTTGAAATCCATGATCCTTGTGGCTCCCTTCACACTCAGGATGGTTTGTTGTTGTTTTTTGTTTATTTGGTTTTTTAAATGTGCTTCCCTGCTTCATGTGTCCTTCCCAAAAGGCCTCTGGAGCTCTGGCTCTTGGCTTTTTAAAATACATTTATTTTTATTTTTATTTTTATTTTTATTTTTATTTTTATTTTTATTTTTATTTTTATTTTTATTTTTATTTTTATTTTTATTTTTATTTTTATTTTTATTTTTATTTTTATTTTTATTTACTGTCTTTTCCTGCCCCATATACCCCTTCAAAGGGTCTCTGGAGCTCCCAGGCTTGCCTGCTGCTGGATCCTGGCCAGGGTGCAGCCCTTTGGATCTCACATGATGTAATCCCTGTGTGTGCTAATCTGCCAGGCTCGTCTCTCCCAGCATATCTTTGCCCTGGGCAGATAAACCAGCACAGTTTATCTATAGGGCTGTAATTCTGTTAAGTAACAGTCGTGTCAGGGAGCTGAGCCACTCAAACAAAGGTTTCTGATGAACTTGGGAGCAAGGGAAATGTTTTCACTTCAGCACCTTGGCCTGGAAGTGTTGCTGACTCTGGGTGAGCTTGGTGCTGGGGAGGAGTGGGATCAGCTGGGAAAAGCCTTCTGTGGGCAAAGGCATTGCACAAATTCCAGCCCCATCCCTGGGAGTGCTCATGGCCAAGTTGGACAGGGCTTGGAGCAGCCTGGGATCATGGAGCCAGGCTGGGAGAGCTGGGGGTGCTCACCTGGAGAAGAGAAGGCTCCAGGGACACCTCAGAGCCCCTTCCAGGGCCTAAAGGGGCTCCAGGAGAGCTGCAGAGGGACTGGGGACAAGGGATGGAGGGACAGGACACAGGGAATGGCTCCCACTGGCAGAGGGCAGGGCTGGATGGGATATTGGGAAGGAATTGTTCCCTGGGAGGGTGGGCAGGCCCTGGCACAGGGTGCCCAGAGCAGCTGTGGCTGCCCCTGGATCCCTGGCAGTGCCCAAGGCCAGGCTGGATGGGGCTTGGAGCAGCCTGGGACAGTGGGAGGTGTCCCTGGACATGGCAGGGGTGGGATGGGATGAGCTTTAAGTTCCCCCCCAGCCCAAACCATTGTGAGATTCTGTGATCTGCAGCTCTGCTGACACACAGGGAAGGGTGACCTGCAGGTCCCTTAGTTTTTGTTGGGTTCACAAGAGAATGAAAAGAAGAATTGAGGCTGTTGGCTTTTCTCTCAGCAATGAGACCATGCTAGAAACAGCTGAAGGAGGATTTCTCTGCCATGGCTGCTGCAGGTGGAACAACCCTGGGATTTATGTTTGGATTAGATGTTCTTAAAGGTCTTTTCCAACCTCAGTGACTCTGAGATTCCCATTAAGAAATCTGTATGTGTGTGGCTGCACTTGGAAATAATTCTAATGCATAGAAGACATTTAAAAATAATTTAAAATTAACTTCTTTCCCAAGCTGGAAATTGAATAACATTCTTGTGTTCCTTAAGGCATCTGACTTGGGGAACCTTTGATGGAAAAGGTGCTGCTTCTCCCACTGGGATACAGTGAAGCTGTTGGAGATGGTCATTGGTGTATTTTCCCTGGAAGCTTATTCTGTTTTACCACCTGAGGGGTGGGAAAGGGACTGGGAAATGTCTGGTCCCTCCCTTGGGCTGCCAGCCTGCCCCAGGGGGCCTAAGGGAAGTTTCACCCCCTCTCCATCCTCCTCTCTGCAGGGCAAATGCACTGGAGGAGCAGCTGAAGGAGCAGGAGCTGAGGGCTGACCAGACCCTGCTGGAGGAGATCAAGAAGCAGAGGGAGCTGCTCAGCAAAATGGAGAGGGAGAAGAGCATAGAGATTGAGAACCTGCAGGCCAGGTGGGGCTGGGGGTGGCAGCTCTGCTGGAGAGTCTGTGCACAGGCAGCCCTGGGGGCACACAGGGAGCTTTTAATTGGTTCAAAGTGTGACTGAAGTCATCACAAACCCTGAGTTTTGGTTATTTCCACCTTTCACCCACAGACCTAATCTTGGATTCTTTATTTGAGCTGCTCTGGTGCACTTTAAGTTGGGCTCCCATCCTTTATCCATGTGCCTGCCCTGCAGCATGGGGATGAGGAGGGGATTTATTAATGCTTCTCCCCATAAATGACTCCTTGGAGTACTTTAGTGCCCAGATGTTTTCCACCTTGATGGAAACCTGGGAAAGAAGAATCCTCCAAAAAGGCAGAGTGTCCCAGCCAGGGTGCTTCATGCTGCCTGTTGGATTCCAAAGGAGGAGGTGGGCTGGGAGAGGAGTCAGTTATTTGACAGGGTTTTTCCAGCTTTCCCAGAATGTTTTGCTGTTGTTCATCCCTTGCAGTCTATGGAAGATGAAGACAGTGAGGTTTTACCTGGGAATGCAAAGCCAAAGCCCTCTCTGACCCCCTGTTCTGTTTCTCTGCTGCTGAGGCTTGTCCAGGGACTGAAAAAACCCTTGGAACAAGGAGTAGCACTGGACCTGGTGGATTTCAGGACTGTGTGGATGCCCCTCTCTTTGCCCTGGCAGCAGAAATACCCCAGGGTTTGCCTTGAACAGATGAACCCTGCTGGCTTCCCTTTGGTTTCATAGTCCTGGGGATGTTTTCTCCCACTGTGGGATGAGTCTCACACCCATTCCCTTTGCAGGCTGCAGCAGCTGGATGATGAGAACAGCGAGCTGAGGTCCTGTGTCCCCTGCCTGAGAGCCAACATCGAGAGGCTTGAGGAGGTGAGGCCAGGGGGTGCCTGGTTCTGGGGTGAAATTCTGCCTTTGGGATGAAATTCCATGAACATGAGATCCATTTCATGTAACAAACCAGCTGCTTCCTCTTTGCAGTTGCTGCAGACCCCACTTTGGACAGCACTATCCCACACAGTTATCCTTGCAGTTTCCCACTGTTCATTCTGGGGCTGGAATAAACCCCTGACAAATCTCTCTGTGGCAGTGGCTGCTCCAGAGGGGACTCGTGCCCTCTTGTGGAAGCTGGTCCCTGTCCCTGTCCCCATCCCTGTGACCAACCCAGTGCAGAGATGTTCCATCTCCATGTCCTGGGATTTGTGAGCTGAGTCTTCAGGGATCTGTGTGACCTCCCAGCCCCTCTCCTGCCACCCTGCTCAGGATCCAGGGCCCTGCAGGGCTGGGGGCTCCCTGAGGCTCCTTGGGATGGGCAGGAGCCTCTTCTTTAGGGATAGGGTGGGTTACAGGTGGGGCACCTGGAACAGGAGCTGCAGTTTGTGTCTGCCAAGCTTGGGGCAGAATTAAGATTAAAACTGAACTGAAATCAAAGTTTCTCACCCAGCTGAAGGGCCTGAGGTGTTTTATCCATGTCTAGTCCCATGGGAGAGCACTGCAGCTCCATCCCTCTTGATGTGGTCTTCATCTGCCAGGACCTTGTCAGCTGAGGCTGGGGGCAGGAAAACCCCAGTGGCTCTGGGGATAAATTCCCTGCCATGCTGTGTTTCAGCCATGGGATGTTGGTTTTGATCCATGCAGAGCCATTCTCCTCTTCTCCACAGTGAATGGGATGAAGGAGGAGCAAGAGGTGCAGTCACTGCCCCTCCCTGCCCAGGAGAGCCCTGACTAATGAGTTGATCTCCCATCCAGTGCCTAAAAATCAGGATTTTGTTGTCAGTGTTGCCTTTCCTGCTGGTGTGGTGCCTTTGGTGCTGCTCCATGGAGCAGGAGACCCCTGAGCCATGATCTGGAGCTCCCCCATGGAGCTGCTCCTCAGCCCTGTGTGCCTTGGGCCATCCATCACCAGCACAGGAAGGCTCTTGTGGCATTTGTGGAGCTCTGAAAGCCAAAGCCTTGCCCATGGGAAGCTGTGAGCCCAGGGAGGGGCTGAGCTGGTCACAGCAGAAGGTGCTGCTCTAGGGGCTGTTGGCACCTTCACCTGCACCCCCAGCACTGAGCCAGGCTTTGGGGAGAAGGGAGCAGAGCTGGGCTGTGCTTTACATCCCAGCTTGAACTGCTCTATTCCTTCTTGGATCAGCCCTCAATTAAAACCTTTCATATCCAAAACCAAGAGGGAGGTAAAGATCTCAGAGTCAGGACTTTTCTGAAATCCACACATAAGGAGCCTTATGATTTAATGGCTCTCCTTGGCCTGGAGCCCCCATGCTGGTCCCAGTCCCTCCCAGCCCATCCCACACTTCCCAGAAAATGACAGAAACGTGGGTGTTGGTGTGGATTTACTCTGGAGCCATCCTGCCTGAGCCCCAGCCCTGGCACCCTGAGCAGAGCAGATCCCAGCAGGCAGAGCCTCCTCCCCCAGCACAGGAGATTCCCTGCAGAGCCAGGCCTGGCCTCTCACTGCAGCTCCTCCTGTCCCTGCAGGAGAAGCAGAAGCTGCTGGATGAGATTGAGGATCTCACTGTGCAGCTCACAGAGGAGCAGGAGAAAAAGAGGAAGATGGGGGACAAGCTGAGTCAGGAGAGGCACCAGTTCCAGAAGGAGAAGGAGTCGACACAGGAGGTGAGTGGAGTCTGGGCTTGTCACAAAATGTGACAAAATGTGGGAATGTGGCCTTGGCAGAAATGGGGGACTGGAGCAGTGAGTGCTGCCTGTGCAGCCCCTCAGTCACTTCTGCTGCTCTGAAATCCATCTCCAGCCTTGTCCCTGCAAGGGGCTGTGCTGCCCTGGCCCCTTCCCTGCACTGGGGAGCAGCAGGAGCAGAGGGGCTGAGAGCTGAGTGTGGATCCTGAGTGATCCTTGGGGGCAGGATCACCCTGCCAGTGCTCCTGTGCCTGGTGATTGCAGCTGGAGGCCCAAGCAGGGCTGGTGTGGTGGCAGGAAAGGAGCTTTGGGCCCAAAGTGGAATTAATTGTCACTGTGGTGTCACTGAGGGCTCTGGGGTGGGGAGGGGACCCACATTGCTGGGGGTCTGTGCTGCTGCAGACCCAAACCCAGCATCTTTGGCCCTCCAATAAGGTCCTTCCAGGGCTGTGCTCATATATTTTAGTAGGTCCCCCTCTCCTGCTTGCTGGAGGTGTGAGGCAGGAAGAGGAAACCAAGTGCCCTCCAGAGAGGAATTCAGTCATGGAATGACTGAATTTTTTGTTTGTGTTGGGAGGCACCTCAAAGCCTATCTCATTCCACCCCCTGCCATGGGCAGCTCCACATATTAGTGGTTATCTTCTTTTTTCCTCTGCCTTTAGTCAGAGTTGGGACTGAAGCACAAGAGATGGATTTTCATGTTGGGACTCAGTTGTTTATTAATTCCAATCTATAGTACAGTGAATGCCTCAGCACTTCTAGCTAACAAGCCAAAAATGACACAATGGAGATGTATCTCACTAGTTACAAGGTCTTTTAGGCCTAATTATCCAATTAAAAGCTAATATCTACATTATTTATACTTTTGACCCAATGACCAAACACCTGTGACCCACCCTGCAGCACTTTCTAACCAATTTAAAAAGTACCACCTAAAACCAAGAAGAATAAGGAACAAAAAAGGAAGAGACAATGCCCCAGAACATCCATCTTGTCCTGTATTTTAATCCCCAAATTCCAAACCCTCCACCATGTGATATTACACACTACTATTCAACTACACACCAGTGATTCCAGCTCCATCACCCAATTTTGGAAGCCTTCTCCAAGGCCTCAAATTACCCTGGGGATCAGTGCCTGGTAGCACAGAAAGTTCAAAACTCCCAGGCTTCAGGGTTTCAGGGCAGGGACCTTCCCTGTCCCAGGCTGCTCCAAGCTCCACCCAGCCTGGCCCTGGGCACTGCCAGGGGCAGGGCAGCCCCAGCAGCATCCACAGAGCTGCTCCCTCAGCAGCCACGTGCAGAGGGTGCTGTGGGTGCCTGTGGCACTCAGCTGTGCCCTTGCCTTGCTGTGCAGCTCATTGAGGACCTCAGGAAGCAGCTGGAGCACCTGCAGCTCTTCAAGCTGGAGGCAGAGCAGCGCAGGGGCCGGAGCAGCAGCATGGGGCTGCAGGAGTACAACAGCAGGACACGGGAGACTGAGCTGGAGCAGGAGATCAAGCAGCTCAAGCAGGTAAGGAGGGCTGGGCTGGCAGGGAAACGATTCCCTGACATCAAGGGAGGGCAGCAGGGCCCAGGGGCTCTCTCCCAAGGGATGGAGTGCATCCAGGAGCCCAGTGCTGTCTTGCTCTCCTCTTCTGTGCTGCGTCCCCTGGATCTTCCCAGTGTATCTCGTGCTTCCAGAGGTTCTCCAGGCTCTGCTGAGATGGAGGCTGCAGCCCACATGCTGTTCCAGCACTGTGTGAGCTGTGTTGGGATAGAAGCCCCTGTCTGCCTTTGCAGCAGGTGCTCCAGCAGCCTGTGGTTTGTGTGTGTGAACAGGATAACAGGAACCTGAAGGAGCAGAACGATGAACTGAACGGGCAGATCATCAACCTGAGCATCCAGGGAGCCAAGAACCTGTTCTCAGCCTCCTTCTCTGAGTCCCTGGCAGCAGAGATCAGCTCTGTCTCCAGAGATGAGGTATGTGCTGGGAGGAGCTGCTGTGCCCTGTCTGTGGCCCAGCCCATGCCCAAAATCCCTGTGAAAGCTGGCAAGAGCAAAGAAACCCCCACACAATTATCTGTGGAGCTCTCAGGACTTACCCTGCCTCCAGCCCTCCCTCCTGGGGGCAGAGAAGCTGCTCCCTGCCCATTTGTTGATTCTGGCAGCTCTGCTTTGCCTGCCCTGGGACAGCCTTCCCCTTCCAGGACAGAGCAGCCACCATGGGCTGTGTCCATCTGTCTGGAGCTGTCTTTAAACCCCTGGGAGCCAGGACATTCCCCTGGAGATCCCAGCTCCTCCAGCACTGGGAACCAGCCACAGGTGGCTGAGCCTGCACAAGCACTGGAATTAAATCTTTAACTCCTCAGCAAGTGGGGAAACACACCCGAATATTTTGGGAATCCAGTGGGGATATGATGCTCCCTGCTCCCTCTGTCAGGCTGAGAGCTTGAGGAGGGACAGGAGTGAGCAGAACCAGTTTTTCCTTGGCCACTTAAACACGATCAGGAGTATCCCAGAGCAGAGTGAAGAGCCAGGGAGATGCAGAGAGCCATGGGAAGCCCTGGGCAGTGCCAGGCAGTGACCTCTCCCTCCCTTTGCTCCCTCTGCTGCAGCTGATGGAAGCAATCCAGAAGCAGGAGGAGATCAACTACCGGCTGCAGGATTACATCGACAGGATCATCGTGGCCATCATGGAGACCAACCCCTCCATCCTGGAGGTCAAGTAATGGCAGCCAGGAGCTGCTCTCGTTGGTGGATTTGGTGCTCTGAGAGGATGAAGAGGGACTCCACACGTCTTTGCACTTGATGAAGGCACAAGGAAGCCTCAGGTCGGGGGGTGACTGAGCCACGGACCAGGGCAAAGGAAAACCAGCAGCCAGGCTTTGTTGTCTGACTCGTTACTTTGAAGCCCTCCTGGCTGAGGAGGGGTGAAAGGGAACCTGGAGAAGGAGCTCAGGAAAGGGACACTGCAGGAAGTGCCTGTGGCGCTGGGGACTGTCCCAAAGGCCCCGGGCCCTCCCAGGGATGGAGATGGAAGCGACAGCGCTGCTGCCCCGCCCAGCCCGAGCCTCCGCTGTGCCAAAGTGTCCCTGACACACTCACCGGGCAGAGCTGGGAGCAGGGAAGGCATCCCGGACTCACACGGGCTTGGGGTTTGGTTTTGTTTGGGGGTTTTGTTGGTTTTTTTTTTTTTAATTAACTTAATGCAAATGTCCTCCTCCAGCTGGCTCAGCCCCGGCTCAGAGCCCTCGGTGGCTGCAGGGGCAGCCCGGGGCTGCTGGGGCCACCTGCCTCCTTATTTATTTGTGGCTCAGCACTGTCGGCACGGCTCGGCATCCCTCCTCCTCCTCCTCCTGCCGGGCTCCGGGGGGAGCTGTCACCCGTCCCCAGCTGGGGACAGACACTCGGGCTCTGCCTGGCACCGGGGCCGCTCCTGCGGGGGCAGGCAGCACCTGGGGAGCACTTTGGGAGAGGCCCCAGCTCCCCACCTCGCCTCCTAAAGCCTGGGGACAGTGGCCCTTGCCATTCTAAAGCCCTGGGGACAGTGGCCTGTGCCGTTCCCAGCCGGAGCAGGGCTCTGCTGGTGATAGCTGCAGCCCTGGAGGGAGAGCCTGCTCCGGTGCCTGGGCTCGTTCCTCATCCCCGGCACTGGGATCGCTGTGCCGGTGGGGAGAGGAGCCGCACAACACCTCGGCAGCTCCCTGGGAAACAAAGCCATGTTTACATCAGACAGCTCTGGGCTTGCCGGCACGAGTGGCCGTGGCACAGCGTGACCCCGGGAGTGGCCGCTGCCCCCTGCTCCTCCGGGGGCAGCCGGCGGAATCCCAGCGGTTCCTCTTCCTGCTTGGCAGGTTTGGGATGCCAGAACGGCCTGCCAGCAGCAGCCAGGCAATCCCGGGGGTGCCTGCCCTCCCCAAGCCCCTTGCAGCCCTCGGGGTGCCCCTGCCCGGGGACACACGGCCACAACAGCTCTGGGTGCTCATCCCTGGGGGCAGCAGGCTCGGGAGAGCCCCCAGGCAGCTCCTGCACCCAGCCCTCCCCTCCCTGCCCCCAGGCCGCGGGAAGAAGCCACGTTCTGTACATTTCCAGAGAAGCTTTGGGTGTAAATCAGTGTATACTTGGAGAGGGAAAATTTTTCTATCTTGTAGAGTAGGTATTTTTATAGAATGAAGGTTGATCCATTTTTTTAATACTTTAAAAGAAGAGAGAAATGTATCTGTGTATACACAAAAGCATATATATATATATATGTATAAATATATAAATATTGGAGATCTGCCTTTCTTGACTTGGGATCCCGGATCCCCAGGTCTCAAACAATCGTTTGTTTTTTCCTGTCGCTCTCACAGAGGTACTGTAACTGTAAATAAGCACCGGGGAAAAAAAAAAAGTTTTAAGCAAACAAAAAGCACTGACTTGCACATTCACCATGCTTTAAAGTCCCTATGGAGAGAGAAAAACAAAACAAAAACTGTACATCCTGAAAATGTTCCTCTTTCCCGACTGGTATGTGAAGGAAGTCCCCCAAAAAAGAGGCAAAAATGGTATTGTCTTAACTGATGTATCAATTCTTGTCGGATTAAAAGCTGTTACTATTCCTGCCGGGGTGATGGAGACTTTTTTTCCACAGAGGTGGATTGGAGCATCCCAAATATCCAAGTGCTGGATCTCCAGTGGGGCTGGATGGAGTGGAAATGCTCCTGCACCATGGAGTGCCCTGATTTGGGGAGGATGAGGATGAGGATGAGGATGAGGGAGGCTGGACCTGGCTGAAATGCCCTGATTTGGGGAGGATGAGGATGAGGATGAGGGAGGCTGGACCCTGCTGATTCCAGAGGGAGCCAAAACCTCCCCAGCCAGCCGAGCTGTGTGGGTGGGAATGGGGGAATTCCCCCTTCACCCTCCTGGAGGATGCAGGAGGGGTGGGGGACCCCCGGAGCTGCCCAGGGCCGGGGCAGGCTGGGGCAGGGGCTCCAGGCAGGAACACGGAGCTTTCCCTTCCCTCCGCACCGGGAGAACCCCCTGGGAGCACTCGGCTGTTCTGAGCTGCTCCAAAAATCCCTTAAACGCCCTCACCTCCCTGCTAAGCTGCTCCCCACCCCTCTAAGCCTCCTCCACCCCTCCCCGCCCCTTTAAGCTGCCCCAAAGGCTCTGAACGTGCAAAATCCCCTCCCAGCTCCTGCCGTGCCTCCGGATGGCTCCAGATTGTTCCTCTGAACTGCTCCGAGCAGCCCTGGAGCTGCAGCAAAGAGCTGGGGAAAGGCTCTGACACACCCTGAGCGCTCTGAAACCCCCCGGATTGCTTCAGACTGCTCAGAGCAGCGCTGAGGCTCCAAAACATCCCCAGAGCTGCTCCAAACATCCCTAACATCGTCCAAAATGTCCCTGACATACTCCAAACATCTAAAACGTCCCAGAGTTGTCCAAAAAACATCCCAAAGCTGCTCCAAAACATCCCTGACATGCTCTAAAATGTCCCTGAACTGCTCAAAAACTGTCCTTGAGCTGCCCTGAACTGTTCCTGAGCTGCTCTAAACCATCCCTGAGCTGTCCTAAGCATCCCTGAGCATCTGGAAATCCCCTCTGTAGCATTCCCAGCTGCTCTACACCCTCCAAGAAGCTCTAGAGTGCACCAAAAGTTTCCCTAAACACATCTAAAACATCCTTTTAAAAATTCCTCTGAAATCTCAACCTCCATCATCTCAAAGCTGTTCTAGAAATGGGGTAAGTGAATAGCTCTGGGGGTATTTCTGTGGTGCTGGGTTGCTTCAAGAAGCTGTAAATCACCTTTGAGCAGCTGAGGCTCTGGAAGGAAGGAGCTCTGGCCATTACTGAACCACTTGAGCTGCTCAAACATCTCTTGTGCTCCTCCAACCAGCCCTGAAAGGCACCAAGATGCTCCAACTGCCTCGAAGTAGCACTTGAAGCCCTCTAAACTCTCCTAAAACTCCTCGAAATAGCTGAAAACAGAGAATAGAAAAGGTCTCGTGGCAGCTCTGGAGCTCTCCAAGCCTCCTCTGTGCAGCTGTGAAACTCCTCCAGTGCCCCAACAGCCTCCAAAAGGCCCTTGAAACCCCTCTGGACCTTCCTCATGTGCCTCTCAACAGGGTGAAAACTTTTTAATAACATCTCTAAACTCAAACTCAAACTAAACCCCCTCTGAATGACATCAGAGAGGCACAGGCAACCCTAAAACAACACCAAAGCTTCTCAAAGACTCATAAAAAATTAATCAGAGCTGCTCCAAAGCACTCCAGCTCTTCTGCACCTCCTCTGAAAAGGACCCTGAATGGTTTAAAACCTTTCCAGCCTTTTCAGAACTGCTCCAGAAAACTCCTAAAGCTCTGAAGGTCTCTGCACCCTTCAGAACAGCTCCAGGGCTGGTCCCAGTTCAGCTCTGGCCCTTCCACCCAGCTCAGGCTGAGCACTGGGACAAACCTCGAGTCAGGTCTGGGACACTCAGGACAAGAGACATCGAGGGGCTGGAGAATGTCCAGGGAAGGGAACAGAGCTGGGGAAGGGCCTGGAGCACCAGGAGGGGCTGAGGGAGCTGGAAAGGGGCTCAGCCTGGAGAGAAGGAGGCTCAGGGGGAACCTTCTGGCTCTGCACAACTCCCTGACAGGAGGGGACAGCCGGGGGATCGGGCTCTGCTCCCAGGGAACAGGGATGGGATGAGAGGGAACAGCCTCAGGCTGTGCCAGGGGAGGGTCAGGTTGGATACTGGGAAAATTCCTTCACAGAAAAGGTGGTTGGGTACTGGCACAGCTGCCCAGGGCAGTGGTGGGGTCCAGTCCCCACTCTTAGAGGGGTTTAAACCTGTGGATGTGGCACTTGGGGACACGGGTCAGTTGTGGCTTGGCAGTCAGAAGACTTTTCCAGCCACAATAATCCTGTGTTTCTGTGAGCCAGTGGGCACTTCTGAATGCCCCCAAAGCCTGCCCACAACCAAGGCCACCACGATCATGTCCCACATGTCCTGTCCATGTCCTGTGGCTCCATGGCCATGTCCCTCCGCCCAGCCGTGCAGGAACGGGCTCCAGCCCACCCTGTGCGTGGAAGGGATTCCCAGCTCCTTCCTTCTCCATCTGCTGCCGAGCCCGGGCCGGGCTGGGATGGGGTTAACCCTTGGCAGCCGGGCTGGGAGGGAGGAGAGCCCCAAGCCTGGGCTAGGGAGGGCAGCCCAGCGCAGCCCTCACCATCCCCCCGTGTCACCCTGCGGGACTTGCTGTGGGCAGAGCTCCCGGGGAGTGCGATACCCAGGGATGCTCCAGGTGCTCCAGCACGGGACACCAGCCCTGGCAGGGACACACGGGGGGTGGTGACACCCCAGCAAAGACCCCACACCCAGCCGGGAGACAGCGACAGCAGCTCTGCCTGTTCCACTCCATCTTCCTCCTCTTGCTCCAAGCTGGAAATTCCTGGGTGACGCAGAACTTGGGGAGGACAGCCTGCTTGGAACCCCCTGCCCCTGGAGCCTGGCAGGGCCCCCCAGCCTGCCCGGGACCCCCAGCCGGGGGCTGCAGCATCCCCAGCGCCCCGGGATGGGGCGGGCGCGGCGGAGCTGCGGGGGCCGGCCCGGGGGAGGCGGGGGGGTCTCGGGCCGGGGCGGGGGCGCAGGCAGGACCTCCCCCTCCCCTCCCCTTCCCTCCCCTCCCCCGGCCGGTCCCCTCCTCCTTCCCCTCCCGCCGAGGGCAGCGGCGCCGGCCCGTCCCGTCCCGGGGCTCGGTGGGCTCGGCCGCGCTGCCCCCTCTGCGTGCGGGGGTCCCGGGTGGGCGGCAGCCCCGGCGCCCCCGCCCCGCCATGGCCCGGCTCTCGGTCAAGGACCACCTGGACGGGATCCTCTCCGACTTCGAAGGTGCGGCCGGGGCCGAGGGGCCCCTCCGCGGGACCCCCCGGGGCTGGGGGGAACGGGGGGTGTCCCCCGAGGGGGGATCGCTGCTCCCTGCGCGTCTGGGGGGTGCCCCCCAAGGGCTGAGCATCGTGGGGGGCTGCACTCCCCCCGGCCGGAGGCTGATTTTGGGGGCGATGCTGCTGACTGGGCTTTTTGGGGGGGCTGGGGTGCCCTCCCCAAGGGGGGAGCACCGGCGCTGGGTTTCGATCCGGAGGTTTTGCTGGGCTGGGGGTCTTGGGGTGGGCTGAGCATGGTGGGGGCTGCGCTCCCCACAGGGGGCTGAGTTTGGGGGAGGATGCTGAGCTGGGCATCTGGGGGAGCTCCCCGAGGTCTCAGCGTCGTGGGGGGCTGCGCTCCCCTCCGGGGGCTGGGTATTGGGGGCGGGGGGTGATGGCCCCGGTGGGTGCGCATCGGGGGGACACAGGACCCCCAGCCCGGGGGAACGCAGTGGGGCTCTCGGCTGTAGGGTGGGCAAGGGGGGGCTACCAAGGCTGCAGGGAGCGGGGGAAGGTGTGGGACACCCCCCGTGCTCGCGGTGTCCCTGTGCGCGCTCCCGCGTGTGCGCGCTCCCCGCCGCGGGCCGGGGGCTGCGGGGGGCGCCGGGGCCGGGCCGGGGGCGGGAGGCGAAACCCGACCCGGGGCTGCTGCTGCCCTCGCCGGGGAGGAATGTGTGCACCTACCCCGGGCACCTTAACCCCGCCGCTGCCGGCTGACACCCCGAAACCCCCGCAAACCCCCATATCCCCCCCGAAGCCCCCAAACCCCGGCTGAACCCCCTTTACCTCCCACCATCCCCTGACATCCCTCTAAATCTCCTGCCAGCCCGTCTCAGCATCTCCCCCTTCACCTCCTGACACCCCACCTCCACCCCCTGCCATTCCCCCCACCCCCCAGTCTGTCCTAAACCTCCTGCAGCCCCCTCGCCCTCTGCCTCTCCGTGCTCCTGCCACCCCCACCTTGCCCTGCATCCCCTGCCCATCACTCCGGACACCATCTGCGTGAGGCTGGGTCGGGGGCCAGAGGCAGGTTTGGGGTAAAATGAGGCATTTTGGGCGGTAACAAAGCGGAGACGTGGATGGGAGGGGGTCGCCCCTTGACCCCGCGGCCCCCGGCAGCCCGGCCGGTGGGGCAGGGCTGGAGCGGCCGCAGAATTCGCTGCCCTGGGGAGAGCTGTGATCGGCAGCGCCCACGCCGCGGCCTCTGACCCCTGCCCTGCCCCGGGCACAGGGCACCAGGGGAGGGGCCGGGACCCTCGGCTCCCTGCTGCCGCCGGCTCCAGGCTGAGGAAGAGGAGGGTGAGGGCGGGCTGGGCGCCGGGGCAGGCTGGCACACGTGGCTGTGGCCGCCCCCACGGAGCCCCCGGGGGGACGCAGCCGCTTGGCAGCGAGGCCGAGGGAGCTGCGGTGGAGCCCCCGGGGCAGCGCCGCAGGAGCGCGGATCATGGGAGCCTCCTGCGGGGCCGGGGGAAGGAGGGGGCTGCACCGCGGGGCTTCACGGGGGTCCCACCATGTGTGAAACACGGTCCCCAAGCCGCTGCCAAGCGCTGGAGGTGGTGCCAGCAGGAGCTTTGTGCCCTGGGGAGCCGAGGGTCCGTGTAGGAGCACGTTGTGCCGCGGGCTCGTGGCTGCTGTGGAGCCGCGTGGGAGGCGTGACAGAACGGGCTGTGACAGTCCCTGAGCCTGGCGACAGCGCTGGCCCGCCTGCCACCGGTGGGCTCCAGGGTTAAGGCCCGGGAAAGGCAGGAACCCTTCGCGCCGGCTGCCTGCAGGGATGCAGGGGGAGAGGGTCAGCCGGGGATCCGGTTACTCGGCCGGATCCCTTTCAGGGGAATAAAGCGGGCAGTGTGCTGCGAGGGGAGCCGGCGGCAGCGGCCGGATAAAGCGGGGACAATGATAAAACCCGCGGGGACAGCGGGGAGGAGCTGGCGCCGGGCTGGGGTGCTCGGTGGGACGGGCTCACAAGCAGCGGGCGCCTCAGGGTGATGGGGCTGGCGAGGGGACATGTGCCATCGGGTACCACTCTCACGCCACCATCTCTGTGTCCCCAGCGCTCAAGAAGTCATTCGAGGCAGAAGATGGGGACGAGGCACCCGGGTCCCCGCTGTCCCCAGGCACCGGCGGGAGCCACCAAGCGCTGCAGCCCGGCCGTCCGCCCCGCTCGGGCAGCGGCTCCGGCCCCAGCCCGGTGCCCAGCCCCGTGCTGCGGGCCCGGCTCGGCACCGCCGGCACCGGCAGCGGCATCGCCCGCGCCGCCTCCTTCCAGAGCCGCCAGGCCTTGGCCGCGGGGCCGGGCAGTGACGGGGAGAGCCAGCGCAGCTCCTCCTCCAGCCTGGAGAGCCCCGCGCCCGCCGGGCCCCCCCAGCCACCGGGCAGCCCCCCGGCCGCCAGCCCCGGCTTGAAGAAGGTCCCGTCCCACGGCAGCGTCTTCCCGGCGGAGCTGGATCATCCCCTCCGCGGGGCCGCCGCCAGCCACGGCTCTCTGCCAGCGCTGGACCTGCACATCGCCGAGGAACCGGGCCTGGGGACGCCGTGGGGCACCCCGAGCTCTGCACCCCCGCCTCGCACCCACCAGCCTTCCTCATCCTCCTCCTCCTCCCTGCCCCCATCCGATGGCGCAGAGACAGCCCCGGGGCTGCCCCCGCTCCCCGGGCGGCCGGGAGGGTGGGACGTGGCCCCCCGCACGGTGTCCCGGGTGCTCACCCTCAGCGCCAGCCCCAGCCCGTCCCGCCGGCCCCCTGCTCAGCCCTGGGGACAGGGACAGGGACAGGGACAGGGACAGGCAGCCCCGGCCGAGGGCAGGCCCGAGGTGCTGCCACCACTGCCAGCCCCCCAAGCCGCCACCTTCAGGCTGGTGTCGCAGCCGCAGACGGTGCAGGTGAGCTCCCAGCCCGCCTTCCTCGGGGGGTTGGTGCTGGTGCCGGCCCTGGGGACCCCCCCCAGCCTGATGGCACCACGGGGACCCTGCGTGGTGGCAGCGGCTCCCGGCGAGGCTGCGGACGGCAGCGGGACAGCGGTGACGCCAGAGCACGGTAGGATTTATTCTTGTCCCCGTCCCCTCTCTCCATCGGGCCCCCTCGGTTGCCAAAACGCTGATGTCGGGAGGGGTGTGCGGTGACAGTGGCTTTGGTGTGACAGTGGCTTTGGTGTGACAGTGGCTTTGGGGACAGCAGCCCCCCAGCTCGCTGCTCCCCGTGCCGGGGCGCGGTGGCTGCGGGGGCTCGGGGAGCGGACGCGGCGCTGGCAGCGCTGCTGGCCCGCCCGGCCCCGCGGTGCCTGGCGCTCCGCCCCGGCGCTAATCGTTCTTCCCGGCGCTGGAGACAGGTCGGGACTCATGAGCCGCATCGCGCCGGGCCCCGCGCGTGCCGCCTATCGCCGCGATCTTGTCCCGCGTCCAGCGCTTTCTTCCCCGCTCATCCCGCCTTGCTTGGCACGGGGCTGGATCCTGTTCCTCCCTCCCCGTGGGGCGCGGGAGGTGGCGGGGGGCCAAGGTGCGCCGAGAGCCGCGGGGAGCGGTGCCCGGCTCCCCGGCACGGCTGCAGGGTGGGCACTGCCGAGCCCGTGAGGGGCAGGGGAGAGGCAGCCAAGTGTCCTCCTTCTCAGCTCCAGGAGGGCCGGAGGGCGCCGGGATGGCCGGACACGGTTGGGTGCTTGGGGCTCCCTGCCCGTCTCGCTGGGCTGTCGTGGAGCCGCCGTCGCCGGGCCCTAAGTACTGACGCGGCGAAGGCATCCATACATCTGCTCCGGGCCGCGGTGAATCATCCCCCAGCAATGCCCGTGGCCGTGCTGCCCAGCCAGCCCGGCTGCCCCGCTGCCCGCGGCTCCCCGGGCGAGGGATGGGGCTGGGGACAAGCCGGGGTCACGAGGACACGGGGGAACAGAGCCTGAGGCTGAGCCAGAGAGATGGGGACACTGAGGGACAGTGCTCAGGGCTGAGACAGGTGATGGGGACAAGGACATGGTGTTCAGGGCTGAGTCAGGAGTGATGGGGATACGAAGGGACAGCAGTTAGGGTGGCACCGAGGTGACAGGGACATGGGGACGTGGTACTTGGGTGATGGGGGCACAAAGGGAAAGCGCTCAGGGCTGGGATGAGGTGACAGGGACACGGTGCTCAGGACCAAGCTGTGGTGGTGCAGTGGGGTCATGGGGACACGGTGCCTGGGGCCAAGCCAAGGTCGCAGGGAGACAAGAGAGTGCTCAGGGCTGTGACAGGGACACAAGGGCAGGCTGGGGAGACGGGGAAATGGGGACACGGAGCTCGGGCTGAGCCGGGGTGACGAGGGGACAGTGCACAGGACAGAGCCGCGTTGGTGGCCGGCAGCCGAGCCCGGGCTGGGGGGACAATGAGCCAGCGAGCAGCGGGTGGCACTGCCCTGCAGATGGCCCGGGACTGGCAGGGGCTGGCAGCCACTGCTCGGGCACAGCGGTTTCTCTGCCAGGAAGAGATGGGAACGTGCTGTTTCCTCTCGCGGGAGGCCACGCCGGCCCCCAGCCGCTGACAGCCGCGGGTGGCCTCGGGGTGCCGTGGCGCGGTGGGTCCCACGCCCCGTAGGAGGAAGCTCCGCGTGAGCCGCCGGCCGCCGCATTTCACTTCCACGCCGGGTCGCCCACGCAGGGCCCGGGGCGAGGAGGAGGAGGAGCGGAGGAGGAGCCGTGGGCCGCAGCCGCCCTCTGCCTTGCACCCCAGGAGCCATTTGGCCCCGGTGACCAGCTCTCGGCGGCAGCAGCCCCGGCTCCGGCCGGCTCGCCCAGGTAGGGACGGCGTGGTGGCAGCGGGCAGGGCGGTGTGCGGGCAGGGGGTGCTGCCACCGGGGCTGGGTGACTGTCCCCTGTCCCCGGCAGTGCTGCAGGCGCAGGGTTTCACTCGATGGTTCACTTCTGCTTCTGCTCACCGATGCTCCCCAGCCACCCCTGCCCCATCCCATGGCTCCCACGGCCAGACGGGCTGGCTCCGAGTCCGGCTGCAGATGGGGACTGTCGCCACTGTCCCCTTAGGTCGTGTTTGGTACTGGGAGAGGCACTGGTGTTTCTGGGTCAGGTCAGCTGGGCAGGTAGAGTTGTTTGGCTGCATCCCCAAAACCTGCATCCCTTTTCCGGAGGGGTCAGCTCCCTTGTGCTGGACTCAGAGCCAGGCTCTGCCCATCCCATGCCCGGCTGCTCGGCTTGGAGCAGTGCTGAGCAGCCGGACAGGGAGCTCCTGTCCCAGCTCATCCTCTCCCAGCACCCTCCACCCTTGAAGCTTTATTACAGGCTTCTCGGGGAACTGGCCAATTAACCCTGCATTGGTAATTAAATCCATGGTGGAGACCACGGACCCGGGATTACTTGTCCCTGTCTGGAAAATAAGAGCATCTGTGATGAGTCCTGGAACAGGTCTGGCTGCAGGAGCCATTTGCCCCGGAGCTCCGTGGGGATGCTGAAGAGCTTCCACGTGGCCACCGGGCTGCTGGCCACTACCGGCGGGGCTTTTTGGCACTGAGGGCAGGGACAGGGGGGCTCTGGAGCCGTGAGTGAGGCACCGGTGGGCGCAGCACCCAGTGTCACCCCGGACATGCCCTCTGGCTGTGGGTGTTTCCTTGGGGTTGCCTGCGTGGGGGCTGCACCCTGGGGACCACCCAGGGGAGCTGGGGGGTGCAATCCCCAAATCCCCCCACCCTGGGTGGCTCCAGCAGCTGCACCGCTTGGTTCTGGATCTGTCCTGGCAACAGCCAAGGCTGGCAAGGACTGGGAGGGGAGGCAGGGTGGGGGTACGGGGGGTCCGATGTCTCCCGGGGATGAGGGCTGCAGTAGTTGGGGTCTCCTCCCTTGTGGGCACCCCACATCGCACGTCCCTGCCAGCCCGTGGAGCGCCCTGTTGGGACGGACGGTGCTGGGTGGGTGGATCCCCGGCGGAGTGGCCATCCTGCCCTCCCGCAGCCCCCCCAGCCGGGTGTCACCGCTGTCACCAGGAAATCCGCGGCTGTTTCATCACTTCCGAGGAACATCCCGACCCAGGGGGCGCAGGAGGAGCTGGGACACGCGGCACTGCTGTCCCCAAGCCTGCCGTCACTCTGGCACTCAGTGGGCACAGGGTGCTGGGTGCCGGGATGCCGTTGCCATGGCAATGGGGATGCTCATCTCCATCATCCCCTGGTACCCCGGGCTGGCTCGGGCCGGTCCCGGCCCGCATGCCCCTTGTCCCCTGGCTGCGTGGCACATGGACACGGTCTCAGCAGGTCCCTCGCAGCCTGGGCCATCGCAAGCTGCCGCTGCAGCCTCGCCGGTGCCAAGCGCCGGCTGGCACGTACGGGGGAGGCTGCGGCGTGGGGGGACGCAAGCGCCGTGGGGCACTGCGGCAGTGGGGCGGGTGGCTCTCCCACAAGGACGAGGGGACCCCTTGTCCCACCCCGCCGTGCCGGGGCTGGGCGCAGGTGCTGCTGGGGAGGGCGGGGGGCACAGCGCAGGGTGGTCCCCGGTGCCCGTGGGTGCAGTGGGGGTCGTACCCACAGCCAAGCACCCCCACTCGCGGTCGGTGCCACCGCAGTCACTCACGGGGGTGATGGGGGACAAAGTGAGGAGTGGGGGTGTCCTGTGCCATGCGAGGGGTCCCCATCCGTGCTGGCCTGGCTGGGAGGCTGAGCAGTGCCATGTGCTGGGTGGGCGCAGCCGGCTTGGCACAGCCCTCCCCGCCCACCAGTCAATCGGCAAACTTGGCTGCGGTGGGGAGGGGGCTGCGGGGGGCGGGTATTGCCATGCTGGTCATGCGTGGGAGCCGCAGCCTCGGCGGAGCCGGGTTGGTGCCAGCCGGGAGCTGGCGGAGGGAAGGGGCCGGGCTGCGGCGCCGCCGGGGATGGGGGCGCGGATGGCGGCCCGGGGACCCCCCCGCCCGTAGCGGGGTGCTGAGCGAGGGCACCGCGGCGCCGAGGTAGGAGCTGAACAATGGCCGTGCTGGGAAGCAGGAGGAGGAGGAGGAGGAAAGGGATTTGGGGCTCTGCACAAAGGGCTGGGGCGGGCACGGCGCTGCGCTGTCCGCACGGTCCGGGCAAATCCGCGTGTCCCGTGGGGCTCGGGGTGGTGCCCCCGGTGCCCCTCGCCCAGCAGTGCCCAGTGCCTGGGTACAGAGTGGGTGCACTGTGGGGTGGCACGTCCTGCCCTGTCCCCCCGGGTGTGCGGGGCCGGAGCGGGGCTGCAGGAGGTGGCCCGGCTGGGTGACCGTGTGCGCTGGGCGAACGCTGCCGGCCGCGGCCGCCGTGCCCGGTGACCGCAGAGCGGCCGGTGCCATCGTGGGGTCCGGTGGCACGGCCGCCCCAAAGATGCTCCTGGCGCTCCTCGGAGCGTTCTGCGCGGCGGGGGGGCGGCGTGCCCGTGTTGCCATGCCGAGCCTCGCCGGCTCCCAGGAATGCGCCGGGGGCTGCGTGCCCGCCGGCACGGCCGCTGCCGGGGCAACGCGGGGTGGGCACCGAGGGTGGGCAGCGAGGGGTCCAGGCTCACCGCCTTTGCCCACCCCGCGGTGCAGGGAGCAGCCTGGAGCCCGAGGAGCGCAGCATGGAGCCGCCGGCCGTGCCGGAGGAGGAGGAGGAGAAGGAGGAGGAGGGGGCGGTGCCCCTCTCCATGGCGCCCGGCCCCGTGGGATGCCAGCTCTTTGGATACGTGGGAATCGAAGCTGTGCTCGACCAGATGAAAATCAAAACCATGAAGACAGGCTTTGAGTTCAACATCATGGTTGTGGGTGAGTGCCGGGCGTGGGGTTTGCTCCTGGTTGGGGGGGGGGATACTGGCTCTGATTCCACCATGCCAGGGGGAATCATGCTTTTAAGGGATTTTAAGGAAATTTAAGTGATTTAAACTGATTTAGGTAGCAAACAATTGAAAAGGTGTAATATCCCATACCCCATAGCATAGTAATGCTGATAGGTGAGCTCATCCCAACCTCTGAGATGCTCCCAAATGGATATTCAGGGACTATTGCCTTGGGGAATAAATTTAGAAGATAAACCAGACTAGCCCAATCTGGGATACTCCCAGGGGTTGGTTATGAGCTAGGGGAGCAAATTTGTTCCTGGGATAAAATGGACTATCCCAACCTCTGGGATGCTCCCAAGTGGATACCAAGAGGTTATTGCCTTGGGGAAGAAATGTATTTGGGGACAAACCAGAGTCATCCCAACCTCTGGGTTGCTCCCACGTGGATATCAAGCTGTTACTGCCCTGGGGACAAACCAGAGCTGCCGGTGTCCCCTCAGGGCAGAGCGGGCTGGGGAAGTCCACCATGGTGAACACCCTCTTCAAGTCCAAGGTGAGCCGCAAATCCTCACAGCCCGGCCAGGAGGAGCGGATTCCCAAAACAGTGCAGCTCCAGTCCATCACCCACGGTAAGGTCACCACCACGGGCTCGTGTCCCACCAGCCCTTGGGAGAACCAGGGGACTGGGGTGGGGGTCTGAAGCTGCATTCACAGCCTCAAAACATAGCCCATGGCTGGTCCCCTGCTTTTCCCCAATGCTCCCTCCCCCTGACTCACCTCTCTGCCCCACAGTCATCGAGGAGAAGGGGGTGAAGATGAAGCTGACGGTGACCGACACACCAGGGTTTGGGGACCAGATCAACAATGAGAACTGGTAGGACACAAGGGGGTGCAGGAGCTCAGCTCTGTGGGTGGCAGTTTGGGGTAGGGGCTGAGCTCAGGTGCTGTCCCTCAACTCCTCATCCTCAGCTGGGACCCCATCATCAAATACATCAACGAGCAGTATGAGAGATACCTGCGGGAGGAGATCCTCATCACCCGCAAGAGGAAGATCCCGGACACTCGGGTCCATGGATGTGTTTACTTTGTCCCCCCCACAGGTCACTGGTGAGTCCCCACTCACAGAACCAGGTGATGGGGTCACTATGGGGTGATTGTGTCACCTTGGGATGATGATGGTGGGGTCACCCCAGGGTGACAGAAACAGGGTATCAACCTGGGGTGGTAGTGGGGAAGGTCACCCCCCAGTGACAGAGGTGGGGACACCGTGGAGTGACTGCAGTCCTTGTCAGGCTGCGCCCGCTGGACCTGGAGTTCATGCGGCGGCTCAGCAAGATCGTCAACGTGGTGCCGGTGATCGCCAAAGCTGACACGCTCACCCTGGAGGAACGGGCAGAATTCAAGCAGAGGGTGAGGACAGGTCCCCGAGGGGCTCCTGGGCTGCCCCATGTCCCCCCCAGCCCCAGCTCAAGCCCTGTATCCCGCAGATCCAGGAGAACCTGAAGACCCACGCCATCAGCGTGTACCCGCAGGAGGACTTCGACCAGGATCCCGAAGACAGGGCACTGAACGACAGGATTCGTGTGAGTGCTGGGATGCTGGGATGGAGGGACAGTCCTGGGGAGCAGGGTGGGGTCAGGGACTCTGGGGAGCCCAGCAGGTACCCTGGGCACTCTGGGGTGAGCACAGCCTCTGTGCTGGCAGGAGAAGATTCCCTTCGCCGTGGTGGGGGCAGACCAGGAGCACCAGGTGAACGGCAAACGCGTGCTGGGCCGCAAGACCAAGTGGGGCATCATTGAAGGTGAGCAGAGCCCCTCACACCCCCAGCCCTCTGCAGGCGCAGGAGCAGCACCCAGAGGTGTGTCCTTGCCTGGGTGGGTGCCCAGCTGTGGCACGGGGCATGGGGCTGTGCTGTGCTCTGGTGGTACCCAGAGCGTGCCAGGATGCGCTGCCCAGGCATCCCAGCACCACTGAGCCCTCGTGCCAGCCCTGCCCCTCTGCCTTGCTTTGCAGTGGAGAACCCAGCACACTGTGAGTTCCCCCTCCTGCGGGACCTGCTGATCCGGTGAGCCGGGGACAGGGTAGGGAGTGCTGGAACCCCAAGGGGTCACAGCAGGGTTGGGGGGACAGTGACATGATGCCCTTCCTCCCCCTGCCACCCCGGGCAGGTCCCACCTGCAGGACCTGAAGGACATCACCCACAACGTCCACTACGAAAGTTACCGCGTGCGGCGGCTGAACGAGAGCAACCAGCTGGGGCTGAGCCCCCTCAATGGGCTGCCAGGCAAGGGCGAGGCCAGCAGCCACCTCTGAGTCACCTCGTGCCCCCCAGACCACCACTGAACCCCATGGCAGTGCCCACCCCTGCCCGCCGTGGCTGTGCCAGGTACCTGCCTGGGGTGAAGAGCCTCCCCCAGGCCTGCCCAGCTGCCCTGACATGGGTCCCTCATCCCCAAGCTCTGCCATGGGCACAGACCCCCGGAACCTGTGTGACATTAAAGGTTAATCCAGAGCCTTCAGCCTTCACCCTCCTGCTGGACTCCCAACTGTTGGTGTGCCAGCACGCTGCTGTGCTGCTCTGGCTGCCGGGCGCCCGCAGGCACGCTGCGGCAGTGGGTGGGGTGTGGCCGGGGTGCAGATGCCCTGCCCATGGTCGCCTCACCGGAGGCAGCTGGCACAGCTGGACTTTGAGCCGCTTATCAAGTGGTGGAGGTGCCAGGAGGGGAACGGAGGTGCCGGAAGGGTGTGGAGATGTCGCCTGCGAGGGTGTGAAGGGGCTACACCCAGCTCCGTCAGGAGCCCTGTACTGGGTGCAGCCCCTAAACCCCTCGGGGGGACCCGGTGGGCTCTGCCCTACTGACTGCCAAGGTGCCGAGGTGGCCCCCCCGGTACTCTAGGGGTGCATGAAAGGCCCTTTTGTACCTCGTGCCGTGGGCAGGGCTGGGGCTCGCTGCCAGGACGGTGGCACACGGTGGCCTCCTGCCCGCCCCGGCCCCGCCGCGGGGCTCCGCGTCCCCGCCCTTTGCCCAGCCCCGCGTTAATGATCCACCCGCCCCCAGCAGCCGCTCGCCGTGGTGGCAGCGCCAGCAGAGCCGGGGGTCCTCGGCCCGGGCGGCTCCGGGGGCTGGCGGGTCCCTGCCCTGCGCCCCACCCCTGTTCCCCGCGCGGAGATAAGAGCGGCCGCACCATGCCCGTGGCCAGCGCCAACCTGCGCGCCCTCACCTCCTGGGTGGGCATCGCCCGCCTCTCGGCCGTCGTGCTGTCCTGCCTCGCCTTCAGCTTGGTGGCCTCCACCGGGCAGTTCTGGGGTCCCTACGGGACGTGGTGCATGTTCAGCTGGTGCTTCTGCTTCGTTGTGACGCTGCTGGTGCTGCTGCTGGAGCTGCTGGAGCTCTACCCGCTGCTGCCGCTCTCCTGGGATGACTTCACCGCGGCGTTTTCCATGCTGGCGGCTCTGATGGTCTTCACCTCCTCGGTGGTGTACCCTGCCACCTTCATCAGCGGCTCCTGCAGCAGCAGCCAGTGTGCCCGGCAGGCCGTGGCCACCGCCGCCTCCTGCCTCTGCTTCCTCGCCTACGCCGTCGAGGTGTCGCTGACCCGCGCCAAGCCAGGGGACATCAGCAGCTTCCTCTCCACCGTGCCTGGCCTCCTCAAGGTCTTTGAAGCCTACGTGGCTTGCCTGATCTTCTCCTTGCTGGATGCATACAGTGGAAAACCTGGCCTGATGTGGTGTGTGGCTGTCTACTCCCTCTGCTTCATCTTCACCCTCCTCATCATCATCTTCACCGTCGGCCGCTGCCTCACCTACATTCCCTGCCCGCTGGAGAAGATGCTGGTGGGGTACAACTTCCTGGCCCTGCTGATGTACCTCACTGCCACCATCCTCTGGCCTCTCTACAGCTTCCGGGGGCAGGGCCGCCCCGAGCACTGCGGCCCGAGCTGCCCGTGGAACAAGCAGCTGGGCATCACCTTCCTCACCATCTTCAACCTCATCGCCTACTTGGTGGACTTGGTCTACTCCACCAGGATGGTGTTTTTCAGGGCACCTCCCTAAGGGCTGGGGCCGGGGTGAGGGGTGGTGGGACGCGGCTGGGTGCCGGTGGCGGTGCCGGCGGAGCTGAGGAAGAGGCGGGATGCCTCGGAAAGCTCCTTGTCCCCGTGCTGGAGCAGGGAGCAGGGGGTGTCCCCGGGCGTGCGCTCAGCCCTGGGCCCCACGGGCTGCACAGACAGGGGGGCTGGAGGGGCCTCGAGGGGCTCCCGAAACCCCGGAGCTTGAGGGGGCTTTGAGATTAAACTGGGTCGTTTTTCACTTGTTTCTGTCTCCTCTTTCTTCCCATTCCCAAGAGGTTCCCTCCCTTCTGCAGGTTCCCTGCTGGGAGGTGAGAAACTGGGGGGCACCATTGGCACTGGGAGCCACGGGTGACTTTGGGGGGCACCAGCAGTACTGTGGGGGCACCAGGCTCCAGAAAATCCTTTCTGCTCCTTGTTGATTCAGCAGGGGAGTGAAGCAGGAGTGAAGCAGGGCATGACCAGGAGAAGCCCAACCCGGATGCCTTTTTCTTGGCACCTGTACAGGGTCCTGCCAAACAGGTTCAGGAGGAATGCAGCTGCTGGGGGGGCTGAGAGCCCGCCAGGTACTTGTCACCAGCATGGCCAGGTCCTTGTCACCACCACAGTCACTGCAGTGGGAGTCCTGCTGGGCTTGGCCCCAGGCACGTAGGCTGGAGTCCCCCTTTGGGGGCTGCTGAGGTGTCCCCTCCCTGGGGGAAAGTGGGCAGGGGAGATGGCTGCTGTTCAGTGCCACCGGAGCTGGGGGTGCTGGCACACGTCATGGGGTGACAGTGACACCTCAGGCTGGCATGTGGGGAGAAGGCAGCAGTGCAGGGCAGGCAGGGGAAGGTGTGCCTGCGGGCAGAGCTCCTGGCACCACGCTCCCGGATGTGGGATGGGTGCCCGTGGGGCACCCTGGCAGGTTTTGGGGCCACTGTCCCCACGCTACTCCTCTGCCACCGCTTGTCCTGGCCACAGCCTGGGGCCATCTCTGCTGCTTTGGGGCTGCCAGGGCCATACTGGGACCCATCACCACTGCCCTGGGGCTCACAGGGTGACACACAGTGGGGTCCCCACCACCAGGAGGTGGCACAGACTGGCAATCATAAAAGAGCCCACAGGTGCTTGGGCAGCTGGGACTTCTGTGGCTGGTGCCAGCATCACTGCACTGCTGGGTCCCACTGGCAGCACCACAGGTGTTGGTGGCCTTTTGGGTGTCCCCTTTGCCCAATCCCTGTCCCCACAGTGGCCATCACTGATGGGCTACTCCCCTGCACCCCAGGCAGCAGGGCTGGAGGGAATGGCAGAATTTTGGGAGGAAGTAACAGGAAAATTACAGTGGTGGGGCACAGCCCGGTCCAGCACCAGAGCACTGGGTATTGCCAGTGCCCAGGATGATGGAAATTAGCGGAGGAAGGAGGACGGGAGGCACAGGCAGTGACAACGGTGCCACTGGTGATGGGCTGTGTCTGTGGATGGCACGTGGGCAGTGCCAGCACCTGGGGTGCGCTGAGGCGGGGGGACAGGGGCCAGGCGGGCAGTGGGGTGCAGCTGAGTGGCTGGAGGAGCTTTGGGGGGTCCCGGGGGGGCACAGCCCAGCAACCACATCGGGGAGTCTCCCGGCTGGGGCACACGGCGGTGCTGTGAGGCCTGGTGGGTGCGGGAAGCCCTGGTGCCGGTCTGTGCCGTGCCAGGGGTGCCCCGGTGCCGGTGTGTGCCGTGCCACGGTGCCGTGGTGCCGGTGCGGCTGTCACTGCGGTGCGATGCCGGTGCCGGTGCCGGTGCCGGTGCGGTGCCCGCGTGTCCACGGCGGTGCTGCTGTCACTGTGGTGGGGTGCGGTGCCGGTGCGGTGCCGGTGTGGTGCCGGTGCAGTGCCGGTGCTGGTGCCGGTGCTGATGCCAGTGCGGTGCCGGTGTAGTGCCGGTGCGGCGCCGGTGCCAGTGCGTTGCCGGTGCGGTGCCGGTGCGGTGCCGGTGTGATGCCGGTGCGGTGCGGTGCCGGTGCCAGTGCGGTGCCGGTGTAGTGCAGGTGCCGGTGCGGTGCCAGTGCGTTGCCGGTGCTGGTGCCGGTGCGGTGCCGGTGCCGGTGCCGGTGCCCGTGCGGTGCCGGTGCCGGTGCGGTGCCCGTGCGGTGCCGGTGCCGGTGCATTCCACCCCCTAGGGGTCGGTGTGCCGCGGCGCGGGAGGCGGTGCGGGGGGCGGCTCGCTCCTGCGCACGGCCCGGGACGGCGGGGCACGGCGGCGGCGGCGGCGGCGGCGGTGGGAGCGGGCACCGCCGCGGGCCGGTGAGTGCGGGCGGCGGGGGGCGGCGGGGCCCGGCCGGGGGGCTGCGGCCGCGGACAGCGGTGGGGAAGGGGCGGCTGAGCCCGGCCGGGGGGCTCCTCCTTTTCCACCCGGCGGGGGCTGGTCTGAGCTGCCGGGATGGGGAGGGGAATGCGTGCCCTGCAGCGTTCCGGTGAGTCCCCGGGGTGTCACCTCCCTCTGCCCCCGGTACTGGGGTCCCTGCAACCTGGCACCAGCACCCAGCCCTCTGCCCGGTCAGCAGGGTGTTCCTGTGTCCCCCAGAGAGGCCCCTGCAGCCTCAAATGGCTTTGTAGCCCCAGGAGACTCCCGTGTCCCCCGGTGCCTCCAAAGATGCACTTGTGTCCTGCTATGACCCTGTACCCCCAAGGATGTCCCTAGGTCCCCAGCTGGACAAGTTGCCTCCAGACAAAACCCCATGTCAGCCCCCATCTGCCCTTCCAAGGCCCGATCCCCCATCCAGGGTGATTTTCAGGAGGACCCACGTCCCCTCCTTTCTCTGTGGGGCTGAGGGGCACGTCCAGGCGCCCCCTGAGCTGTCCTGATACTCACTCTGAGCATCCCCAGCCCTGGCTGGAGAGGGGAGGGAGTGTGACAGCCTGGCAGTGCCATGGCTGGGGTGGGTGCTGGGGGCAGCCCTAGGGTGTGTGCTGGCTGGGACAGGTGCTTGGGGAAGCCTCGGGGAGGGGCGGTCCAGCTCCTGCCCGGGGAAGGGATGTCCTCCATCAGGGACATGATCCTCTGATCCCGGGGAGCGCCCCTCAGCACTGGGCAATGTGGGTGCCCAGAGGTGGATCCCCAGGAATATCGGGCAGGTCTGACCCCATCCTCACGTCCCTGCAACCCTCTTGCTGCAATGGCTACCACGGCTGGGTGGGGATGTGGCACCCCTAAGGGGTGGCACCCCGAAGAGATGGCACCCTATTTTGGGGGGACACTCCAAGGCAGCTGCGTAGGGACGCGTTTGTCTGCCTGGCAGGGAAGGGGTTAAGGCCGGGCGGGTTTTGGGGTGCCGGGATGTCCCCAGCAGGGTACACCCAGGCTGTTGCTCGCACGGGTGACCTCACGCCACTGCCATGGCAACGGCTCGTGAAGTCATGGCGAGCGGGGCGGCTGCTGCGAGCGCGGGGTGCGGGGATGGGAGCGTGGGAGGCAGCGCCGCGTCCCCCCCGCCCCGGCTCCCCCAGCATGAGCCGTGTCCCCGGCAGCGCCGACGCCTCCGCCTGACCCCCGTGCTGCCCGCCGTGCCCGTGTCACCCGCCCGTGTCACCCGCCCGTGTCACCATGCTCGTCAAGGAGTACCGCATCTGCATGCCGCTCACCACCGAGGAGGTGAGCGCGGGGCAGCGCGAACCGGGGCTGCCGCGGGTGTCAGGGACACCCCACGGAGGGGTTGTGGGTGCGGGTCTCGGAGCAGCGCCAGGGGATCGGTTCCTGCCCTGAGAGGGACACGGTGACCCCTATGATGTCTGCTCGTGGCACGGACCGGGGTGTGCTGGGCTCGGGGTGCTCCGTGCCAGGGCTGAGCCGTACTTTGGGGTGCGGGTGGGGGGACATCCCGTCCCTGGGCAGGGCGACCTTGGGGCACAGAGCCCGACGGCAGCACCGGGGCACAGCAGGACCAGGGGATGGACCAGCAGGCGAAAGGCACCGCGGGTTTGAATGCCCGTGGCACGACAGAAACCATAAACTCCATCCCTGCTCCGGCAGGGAGCCTGAATGACAGAGCTGGCAGCACCCCTGGGCAAAGGTCTCTCGTGAGCACCTGGTGCCCACGTTTTGGGGAGCAGGCACCTACAGTGGTGCCCACCCTGGGCAGTGCCATCCCTCCCTTGGTGGCACCTGGGGAAGGTTTTAATTTAGGCACAGTGGGGTGGTAAAATCTTGCTGGCGATTGCGGTGGTGGATGGGATGTTCAGCAGAACAGTCAAGCCCGTATTGCACAGCTGCATCACCAAAGACACACATGCATCCTTATGGTTATATATCTGACAGACACATCCCTGTATATCATAGAGATACACGTTTTCCCCTGACTCCCAGGTAGTTTGCAAGCAGAAAACCTCCAGGCATTCTGCAAGGCACTGGGAAAGCACAGGGAGAGTAGGATCCAGCCCTGGCCTGGGACCTGGGGCAGCCTAGGAACACGGGAGGTTCACATAGAGTGCCCCAGGAACCCCCTGCCCGCCGCGCGGCTCAGGGTCTGCCACCCCTGGCTCCGTGCCTCAGTTTCCCCTGTCAGCAGCGGGGTCAGCCCCCAGGCTGTGCCGGGTGCGACCGGTGGCACTGAGGGCGGGCGCTGTGGTTGCAGTACCGCGTGGGGCAGCTCTACACCATCAGCAAGCACAGCCATCAGGAGAGCGAGAAGGGCGAGGGCGTGGAGGTGGTGAAGAACGAGCCCCACGAGGACCCCGTGCACGGCCCCGGCCAGTTCACGGAGAAGCGTGTGCACCTCTCCAGGTGAGCCTGTGGCTCTGCTGATGGGTGCTGGGTGGGCACTGAGGTGGGGGGCACGGGCAGGCATCGGGGTGGCCCCAGCTCTTCCTCCAGAATTCCTGGGGAACCTCCTTCTGGGTCCTGGACACGCTGCAGTGCGGCTGATTCCCAGGGTTGCCCCCATCATTTTCTGGGCTGCCTCCATCATTTTCTGGGCTGCCTCCATCATTTTCTGGGGGTGCCCGTATCTTCTGGGGTGCACTGATCTGGGGGACCTGCACCCATCTGTCAGGTGCCTCCACCTCCTGAGGTGCTCTGATCTTGGGGGGCCCCACCCATCCCCCAGGTACCCACCCACTCCAAGGACTCTGTGTGTGTATCTCCAGTGGGGTCCCCAAGTCCTGAGGTGCACCCATCTTGGGGTCTGCATCCAGTTTTGGGAGCTGCCTTTATCTCTCAGGGTGCACCCATCTCTTGGGGCGCTCTGATCTTGGGGGGGCTGTACCCATCTTTAGGAGCTATACCCCTCTCTGGTGAGCAGCCACCTCTGGGTGCCACTGGGTGCCTGGGGGGCTCAGCAATGCCCCAGCCTGGGGGTGTCACCGTGGGGCAGTCGCTGGCCCCCAGCACCACTGTCCCCATGTCCCCTCAGCTGCCTGCGGGCACGGGCTGCTCCCCACCAGGAGCTGCTGGTGTGAGACAGGTTAATTTTAGCTGCAGCGCTCACGATTCCCCTCTAGCCTGAAATTTATTTATAACGCCTGAAAATTAATCAAAACCCACCTCCCGACTCTGCAGGGGGCCCGATCCTGCCGGGGTGCTGGGAGGGAACAGGAGCACCCGGGGTCTCAGCCCTGGGGAGGGGGTGAGGGTCCAGGATGGAGGGTGGGTGTTTCTTGAGGAGGGGGTCATGGTGTCTGGGGAGGAGATGGGAACTTGAGGAGGGAGGAGGGCACTGGGGTGAAGATGGGGAGCTGGCACAGATCCCTGGGGTGTCCTCGTGTACAGATGAAGGTGCTGGGGAGGTGGCAGGGATCTCTGGTGGGGCACTGGGGAGGGTCCTGGGGAAGAAACAGGGGTCCCTGAGGGAGTTGTGAGGTGCAGGTGTGGGTCCTGATGAGCAGGTGAGGGTCCCTAGAGGCATCCTGGAGTGGAGGGGAGGGTGCCTGGTGGGGAGCTGGGCAGGGGTGAGGGTCCTGGGGAGGTGACAGGGGTCCCTGGGGGTGTCCAGAGGTGCACATGACACTTGGAATGCAGATGCAGATGCTGGGGAGGTGGCAGTGGCTCCTGGGAGAGGTGCTGGGATGCAAATCAGGGTCCCGAGGTGCAGGTGAGGGTCCCTGGGAGCATCCTGGGGTGGGAATGGGGGTCCCAGAGCCAGGCTGTGTTTTGCAGTGCAGGGCTGGGTGGCACCAGCCATGCCCTGCCCTGAGGGGTCCCCTGACACGGTCCCCACAGCAAACTGCCAGGCTGGGCACGGGCAGTGACCCCCCGAATCTTCTACATCACCGAGAAGGCCTGGAACTACTACCCCTACACCATCACGGGTGAGCCCAGGGAGGGGGCACGGGCACCCCGGGCACCGCCCCTGCCCAGCCCTGGGGGCTGCAGCAGCTGCCCCTGGCCTCACTGCTCCCTCTCTCCCCTCTGGTACCACCCTGTGATGCCACCCTGTGATGCCACCCTGTGATGCCACGTGCCACCGTGTCCCTGCAGAGTACACGGTAAGGAGATGGCACGGGACAGGCTGACAGGATGACCTGTCCCCTTCCCCAGCAGCTGGCTGGGGATGGGACACTGGATGGGGCATTTCTGGGGGTGGGTGTCCTTTGGGACAGGCATCCTTTAGGGGTGGGTGTTGCCATGGTAGGTGGCCCTTGGGTGGGTGTCCTTAGGGCTGGGCATCCCTCAGGGTGGGTGTCCCCTAGGGCTCGAATTTCCTTGGGGGTGGGAGTCCCCTGGAGAGGGTGTCCTTGTGGCTGGGTGTTCCTTGAGGATGATCATCCTTGGAGGTGGGTGTCCCTCAGGGTCGGGTGTCCTTTGGATGGGTGTCCCTCAGGATCAGTGTCCCTGGACTGAGCATCGTTTGGGGGTGGGCATCCTTCGGGGTGGGGTGTCCCTTGGGGTGGGTGTCCCTCGGGGTGGGGTGTCCCTCGGGGTGGGGTGTCCCTCAGGACAGGTGTCCCTCGGGCCCAGCTGACAGCCACTGTCCCTGCAGTGCTCCTTCCTGCCCAAGTTCTCCATCTACATCGAGACCAAGTACGAGGACAACTGTGGGGACAGTGAGAATGTGAGTGTGCACTGCAGCTGAGATCTGGCAAACTCATCACTTTGTGACTCGTGGTCCGTGTCACTCATCCTCCATCCCCTCCCCAGATCTTCCACAGTGACAAAATCCTGGGTGACCACGAGGTTTCTTTCCTGGACATCGCCTTTGACGAGATCCCTGAGCGCTACTACCGCAGCCTGGAGGTACCACGGCTGGGACAAGGGAGCTCCCTGAGGCCACCCCCTTGTCTCCTGTCCCAAGGGGGGACTCATGACCCTGCTCTTCCCCGTCCCCCCAGGACCCCCGTTTCTTCAGCTCGGCCAAGACGGGCCGGGGGCCGCTGCGGGAGGGCTGGCGCCAGCACACCAAGCCCATCATGTGCTCCTACAAACTGGTGAGCGTCAAGTTCGAGGTGTGGGGGCTGCAGACGCGGGTGGAGCAGTTCGTGCACAAGGTGAGAGCGGCCCAAGGGGGGTTGGGAGGCACTGAGGGGGCAGTGACAGGGTGCTGACCCCGTGGTGGTGCAGGTGATCCGGGACATCCTGCTGATCGGGCACCGGCAGGCTTTCGCCTGGGTGGACGAGTGGTGCGGTGAGTCCGTGGGGTGACCCCGGCGCTGTGGGGAGGGGACACACGGTGCCCATGGAGGGGGGGGCTGCAGGTCTAACTGCTGATGCCACTGACCCCACCACAGCTCCTGCTCTTCCTCTTCCTGCACTGCTGCCTGCACTGCCTGCACTGCCTGCACTGCCTGCGCTGCCTGCGCTGCCTGCTCCCTCCTGCCTGCAAACCTGCATGCTGCACGCACCCCTGCACGCTCGGGGGGGACAGGGACAGGGGTCCCAGCACCCCGCCTGTGCTGCCTGCACCCCCATTCCGGCGGGGACACGCGCTGCAGGCGGCTGCCACCTGTGGGCACGGGGACGGGAGCCCCGGGTTTGGTGACAGCTGGCGGCGGGCGCCAGGCCATCCCGGTGAGCGGCTCTCTGCCTTCCAGACATGTCCCTGGAAGAGGTCCGGGCCTTCGAGACTCAGATGCAAGTGGCCACAAACCAAAAGCTGGGGAGCCAGCACCCCTAAACCCCTCTGCCTGCCGGGGATGGACACCCCGGGCCCCGCCTTGCTGCCTGGGGGTGGGTGCAGGCAGGGGGACTTGTGCCCCCCCTGCACCCCGCGGCGGAGTGTCCCCTGTCCCGGCTGCCCTCCCTGCGTGTCCCCTGCCTGCGCTGCCTGTCCATCCCTTCCCCTCTGCTGCCTGGGCTGGCGCTGGAGTTGGGGAGCTGGCTGTGCTGCCCAGCATCCCCTTCCCTGCCCGTCCCGCTGTCCCCAGTCCCTGTCCCCCAGCTCGGTGGGGAGCCGGGGCGCAGGCTGCCCCGGGATGAGGGGGTTCCGGACGCGGCCGTGCCGAGCGGCCCCAAGCCCGGCTGTGCTCGGCAGGGATGACGATGGAGGAGGTGCGGCGCTACGAGCAGGAGACGCAGGAGGCAACCAACGAGCTCATCGGCCTGGTGGCACCGGCCATCTCGGTCAGCGAGGTGGGGCAGCCCACGGCCACGCACTCGGCCCCTGCCAGCGCCCCCTCTACCCCGCTCAGCGACGAGGCCCCCGAGTTCCTGGCGCCCCCCAAGACTCGCCCGCGGAAGAAGTCGGCGCCGGAGACCCTGACGCTGCCCGCGCTGCGGGAACGCGCTGGCGCCGAGTGACGCCGGCAGCGCCGCTCCGTGCCGGACTGTGCCGCTCCGTGCCGGACTGTGCCAGCTCTGCCGCCCAGCCCGGCCCCGCCGACAGGCGCAGAGCCCGGTGAGGGACCCGCGCCCGCTGCCAGGGCGCTGGCAGCCCTGGGGTGCGCCGGCCTCCCTGAGCCGCCGTGGGTGCCCACACGGGTCAGTGCCACCAATGCCATGCCAGACCCGCTGGCGGCACCAGGAGGGGACGCCAGGCCAGAGCGGGTCCCCGCAGCGTCGGGCGATGCGGCGGGAGCTGCTCCCCTCGACTCCACCCGCCCCGGTGTCCGCAAGGGCCACCGAGGCTGGCGAGCAGCTGGGAGGTGCCAGGCTGGAGCAGTGCCCTGCAGGGTAGGCACCAGCGTGGGGGCACAGTGAGGGTGACAGTGACAGCCAAGCGCTGGGCTGGGGCTCCCCACCGGACCCAAGGGGCTGCACAGCCTCGTGCACGGCTGGTCCTGCAGTCAGGGTCCCCTTCACTGTCCCTCCAGAGGCCGTGGCTGCTCGAGGGGGGCTGGGGTGGACTCAGCTCCCCGTTTTCTTTAGGAAAACAAAGGCCTTTTTGGAAATAAAGCTCGAGACACGGCAGCTGGTTGCTGGTAGTGATTTATTTGGTGCTGTGGAAGAGTGCCATGCCTGTGCTGGGGTGCTGTATCCCCCAGGCCTGCATGTGAGCAGTGAGGGATTTCTGGATCGCTGATCCTGGGATGCGGAGATGGGGTCCTGGATAGGCAGCAAGGCTCTGGGGGTCGGATGGTCAGGGCAGGCAGGAATCAGCCCGGCCCTGGGGCATTGCCCCCAGCCACAGCAGCAGCACTGGGCTCTCCTCCCTGCCAGCTATCATCATCCTCCAGCTCCTCAGCCCCCGGCACAGCCTCTGCTCCCAGCAGGGCGATGTAGTGGGAGCTGCAGTACACGGGTGGCTTGTTGGGGCTCGAGTACACCTGCTCAGGCCGCAGTGAGGCAAAGGGGTTGCTGGCATAACCCACAATGTGCATCTCCAGCTCCACAAGGATCTGCAGGGAGGCCTTCAGCTCCTGCTCACTGCCAGGAGAGAGGACAGGCACCATCAGTGGGTGTTGTGCCGGCTCACCGGGGCGGTGGGGCTGTGCTCACCTGTACACGGTGAAGAGCACGGGCAGGCGATAGTCCCGCAGCAGCAGCAGGGTGGGCAGCCAGCCCGCCAGCAGGTCTGGGCAGGCATGGAAACCTGTGGGGACATAGCCATGAGGGTTTCCCATCCCACCCTGGCCCCGGGGCAAGCTGGCTCCAACTGCATCCACTCTGTGCTGGACACCCCAGAATATACAGTGAGTTTGGCAGCCCCCAGGAAGGTGGGGTCTGGCTCCCCACCAGCATGTGGGGCACCCCAAACTCTAGGTCCTGGGCTAAGCACTGAGACCTGAAGGGAAGGATCTGTATCACCTGCAGGTGGGTGACACAGGCAGGACAGACTGCCTGGTGGGGAGACAAGACAGGCATATCCCAGGGGTCCCCCCAGCTGCCCATTGTGCCTTTGTGCAAAGCCCTGGGCATATCCCCAAGCCACCTTAGGCTCAGTCCCAGGTGCTGCTGGGGTGCTCAGGGCACCATGAGCCCATGTGCCCTGTGATGTCCCCATCCTGGCAGTGGGGTGTGAGGGTCTGACCCTCCATGGTGTGGGCACTTACCCGGGTGAAAGCCCACCACCAGGTCGGGAGGGGCGGCCAGCTTGGTTTCCACTTGGCTTTCCCAGAAGTCGTGGTAGAGCCCCTTGTAGCTGCTGAGATAGACCCTTCCCCGGGGCGCCAGCGTGGTCAGGGGTGGCCTCATGATGGGTCCGTCCACCACGTCCACCCCCACCATCACCATCTCCATGCCCTGGTGCCCCGGGAACATCCGCGTCAGCTCGTCGTAGTCCGTCAGCCGCGTGTTGAGGGTCTCCACGTGGGAAGCCCCCACCACGTGCACGGTGAGGGGCCTGGTGAGGGGGTCGATGCCGAACAGCCGCAGTCCCAGGCCGATGGTGAGCGGGCGCGAGTGGAAGTCGGTGACCAGGCGCCGGATGGATTCCCGCAGCTCCGCCTCCTCCGGCCGCGGCTTCCCGGCGTTGGCCCAGAGCAGGGTCATGTACCGCCCGGCCACGATGGCACCCAGCTTCTCCTCCAGCTGCTCCTGCATGGAGAACCAGTCCTCCCAGCCCTTCACCTCCCAGGCAGGTTTTGTCCAGGTGTCCGTGGGAAATGGGATGTCTCCTGGGGAGTCAGGAGGAATTGAAGGTACAGTGGTGGAGCCACAGCCCAGGCTGCCTGTCCCACCTGAGCTGTGGGGCTGCAGAATGGACACTACATCCCACATGTCCCACCTGTGAAGACGAGCCACTCCACCAGCCGGTCCAGGGCCACCAACTTCAGCTTCTTGCAGAACTTCTTGTGCAGTGGCCAGTTGGCACGCTGGCACGCCACGCCACAGTAGTACACATTTTGGCACCTGGGCAGACAGGCAGCATGCCCAGCCATAGGGAGAGGGGCACAATCCAGCCCACCGAGCCAGGCTCCCTGCCACCCCCTCTCAGGGCTATGTCACTGTTCTGGGGGTGCCCTACAGCTGGAGGTGGGCACTCCAGGGGACAGACACCCCTCACTTCACCTCAGCCACCAGGCTGGAAGTGAGGGATGGATCCATCCCTGTGCCACCAGACCATCTCCCCACCTTACCTCTTGCAACGCCGGAGACTTTTGGGGTCCGGGAGGGCATCGGGAAGCTTCTTGCACTCGACGCAAAACTTGAAGGTGTCCTCCATCTTCTGGAACATGTCAAAATATGTCCGGATCCCAAAATCGCTGCCGCTCTTCCTCCCGTCCATGGCAGACCTGCAGATGTCAGAGGGTGAGCAGAATCCAGCCCACTGCCACATTGGTGGAGCTGACATCCTCTCTCTGAGGCTGCCAAGATTTTTAACTCCAGCCAGGAGCATCCTGGCCTAGGTGGGGACAGGGAGCCAGGCACCCTGGAGGGGTCCACCCAGGAGCCCATCAGAGCTCCCCGTGGGCTGAGCCGGGAGGGTGGGATGAGCCATGGGAGCTGCTCCAGCTGCTGGGAGACACACGGGATGTTCTTCCCAGGAGAGGGGATGGGGAATAGGCATCCATGGGTGCTCACTCACTTGTAGTCCTCGTAGCTCTTCATGTTGAGCTTCTGCAGGATGACATGGGACAGCCCCGGCACGTTGCGGTCCATGGCCTGGAAGCCCAGCGAGTCCACGTCCGGAGCCCTCGCCGCTGGCTCCTCCGGGGCCTTCTTGGAGCGGCCAGTTCTGGGGGCAGCGCCTGCGTTTGGCTGGGCCGTGGTGGCTGCAAGAGAGAGTGGTGCGGGCGAGGAGGCCGGTCCGGGGGTCGCCGGGTGCTGCCGGGGTGCCCCGCGCCGCCCGCCTCCCCCACGGCGCCTCCCGCCCGCCATCCCGCTCCTGTCCCGCTAGGGCCGGGAAATCCCGGGCAGCCCCGGCGCCCTTCCCGTCCCGTCTCGTCCCCGGCCGGGCTCAAATGTCAGCCCCCAGGAGCCGGCGGTGCAGACGGCCGTGGCCCCTCGGAATCGGATAGCGGAGCTATTCTGGGCATCCCCTCCCCGGGAACGGGCCAACCCGCTCCGGGGGTCCGGCTCCCGCCCCAAAAGCCGCGCTGGTGGCAGCGGGGTGCCCCGAAACCCCGTGGCGTCCCACACTGCAAACCTGCGGGGAGCTCGGGGGGCTGCCCACGCCCCTGGGACCCCTCTGTCACCATAAGGACACAAAGTCACTGCCTCAGACCCCCGCCATACCGTCCCCAGCCACCCCCCTGCCACCCCCTCAGGGCCCCCACCGGGGTGTGAGGGAGTGTCTGGGTGGCCACCACGGCCTGTGCCAGCCGGGGGCAGGCCAGCAGTGGGCTCTGGCAGCAGCCGGGCACAGCAGGCTGCAAGGGGGACATGGGGGCCGTACCGCACCGCCAGCTCACACGGCACGGCTCGGAGGAACCCCCGCCGCACCGGGGGCTGCTGAGGGCTGCCCACACCCAGCATGGCGGCGGCCGCGGCCTCACGGGCACGCCCCCAGCACGCGCGGCCGGGCCGGGGTCCCGCGAGGTTTCGGGGTCCTGCGGGAGCGGCCCCGTCGCTGTGGTGACGGGACGCGAGCCCTCCGCCGGGTCGGCAGAGCCGCAGGTTCGAGCCCCGGCGCCGCTCGGTGGCCCGCGGGCTCCAGTGACGGACTGCAGGATCCCCCCGGAGCGGGAGGACCTCCAGAACCTTCGGTGAGGGGCTGCAGGACTGTTCTGGGGCAGGGGAGCTTCCAGGCCAGGGGGTGAGGGGCTGCAGGACTGTTCTGGGTCAGCAAAGTACTTAGGCCCATGGGTCAGGGTCTGTAGGTGCACCCAGGTGAGGAAGACCCCCGGGACCTTTGGTGAGGGGCTGCAGGACTGTTCTGGGGCAGGAGAGCTGCCAGGCCCATGGGTGAGGGGCTGCAGGACTGTTCTGAGGCAGGAGAACCGCTAGACCCGTGGGTGAGGGGCTGCAGGAGGCCTTGGATCAGTAGAGCACTTAGGCCTGTGGTTGAGGGTCTGTAGGTGCACCCCAGGTCGGGAAGACCCCCCAGGACCTTTGGTGAGGGGCTGCAGGACTGTTCTGGTGCCGGAGAACTGCCAGGCCTGTGGTGAGGGGCTGCAGGACTGCTCTGGGGCAGGAGAGCTGCCAGGCCCATGGGTGAGGGGCTGCAGGACTGTTCTGGGACAGGAGAACTGCCAGGCCTGTGGTGAGGGGCTGCAGGACTGCTCTGGGGCAGGAGAACTGCCAGGCCTGTGGTGAGGGGCTGCAGGACTGCTCTGGGGCAGGAGAGCTGCCAGGCCCATGGGTGAGGGGCTGCTGGAGACCCCCAGGTTGGGAAGACCCCCAGGACTGTTGGTTGTGAGGGGCTGCAGGAGCACACCAGGGTGAGAGGAGCCCTGAGCCCATCAGTGCTGCCCTGAGGGGGTTGCCAGGCCCTGGAGAGCCCTGAGGGAATCCTGAGGGATTCAGGAACCTGTGGAGCAGATGGACCCAGGTCCCCACTGCATTTAGGAGCCATGAGGACATGGGCTGATGGTTGTCAGTCTTTGGCCTGTGGGATCACCATTAACTTAAAAAGGGAGTGAAAGAGCCAGGGATGTACTGGGAGCTGAGAGCAGCCTGGCACAACAAACCTTTCTTGGGAGCTGCAGCTGGGTGAAGCTTACAGAGATGGATAATTTTCACATTACATTTTTCCCAGTCCTTCCCCTGCACCTCGTGAGAGATTCGTCACTGCCAAAGCCCTCTGCTTTCAATGGTGTTTTGACAGCCAAGCCCTGAATAGCGCTTGCAACCAGCACTGCTGTGTCCTGCAGAGGTATCTGGGAGAGGAATGGAGCAGTTTCATGTTTCTTTCCTCATTCTTTCTCCTGCAGAGCCATGGAGGTCCCTGCGGGGCTGGCTAGTGGGAAGGAGCCTGCTGCTGCAGCTCTTCCCACTGTGTCACTGCCAATACCAGTGCAGATCACAGTCGTGAGTGGAGAGAACCTGGTAAAGTTCTGAAAATATCTCTACTAATTTAAAAAACAAGGCCAGAGCAATTCTGTGTGCACTGGGATCCCCTGTGAGAGCAGGTGGGGGGTGATGAGGCTAAAGGAAGGAGTGGTGGGAGTATCAGAAGTTCAGCAATGCCACACTGTGGCTTCCTCCTCCCCGCTGAGGAGTTCACACAGAGGAAAAAGCTTGTGAGGCTCATAAATTGGGGAACACACCTCCCTAGCAGTAGGTCAGAGATGCTGGGATGAAATGTACCTCTCTGCCTCCTTTAACTTTATGGAAATGGCAGGTTTTTAAAGGAGAACACAGCAAAAATGTGATCAGTGAGACAAAAACCTGCGAAAGGACCTCACATTAGGTGTAAAGCCAGATTTTCATCCCAGCTCCAGCTGGATGAAATCATATTGAAAGCAATAGGGTGGCTCTGGTTTTAAAAAGGCAGTGGATCCAGTTCAAGGCTATGAGCTGGTGCCAATCAAACCACCACTGCTGTGATTTCCATGTGATTCTCCCAGCTGTCCTTAAAGTCTTCCAGAGGAACTGGCATTTGGGAGGGAATGCGGAGGGAAAGCTCAGCTCCTGCTGCAAGCAGAAAAAATGCAAATCCCTGCTTCTACTCCAGCAGCAGACAGAAAAAGCAATCCAAAAGCACCTGCTTGAGGCTTTCACATTGTAGTATTGAAGTACTTCTTACACTGATGGATTCAGCAAACAGCAGCTTAGGTGAGGTCTGAGGTGAGAGGAGGATAAACAATGCTGGGAAGAAAAGACTCCTGGATTGATTGCATCTGGAATGTTGCTTTGTGGTTCTGATTGCTCCACTGTGAGAAAGGCCTGTACAAAAGGGAGGGGAGGTTACAAAAGGGCAATAATCACAGCAACAATATGAAAAAAAATCCCTCTGTAAGAATGTGGAGTCCACTTCTAGCTGTAAGTGTGGAATCTGCTTAATTAGAGGCAACGTAGAGAAGGATGAGAGAGGAGTCTTGGATAATTAATGGTACAGGGAAAGGTTAATTGGATTCTTCTGTTTAGCCATTCATAGGATGTATGCTCAAGGAGACAGTGAGAAGGGCTGAAAATTAAAACCAAGTGAAAGAGATCTCTTTTTGTGTAAGAACCAGCATGGAACTAATTACCCCAGTGACAGGGAGAGAGGGAGCTGAGGGCGGGTTAGGCATCCTGTGGCTCAGCACTAAGGAGAGGCTGGGGCTGGGGACAATGGTCCTTGTGTTCAGCCACTTCTCTGTGGATTGAGAGCTAAACTGTGTTTCTGCTGCAGGGAGCCCTTTGGTGCTTGCTGCCCAGCACTTCCTCTGCTGTGCAGGTGCCCGATACTGCCCATGTGGGTCCCCACTGCCACATGCTGTGCCCTCACTGCCCCTCTCCAGCCCTGTTTAAGCCCCTCTGTTTAGATATTTGAAATTCAAAATAAAATCTGAATCTTCTCATCTCTGATTAAGACAAGTGGTATGAAGGTGGTGTAGCAACAAATTGCAGAGCTCCCAAAGAGCTTGCTGGAGCCCTTCCTTTGATTTCACAGAATCATGGAATCATTTAAGTTGGAAAAGGCTTCTAAGAGCATCAAGTCCAACCTTTAACCCAGCACTGCCAAGGACACCACTAAAGCATGTTCCCAAGTGCCACATGCATGTGTCTTTTGAGCACTTGCAGGGATGGGAACTCCCCCACTTCCTTGGGGAACCTGTGCCAGTACCTGACTGCCCTTACAGTAAATAAATTTTCCCTAATGTTCAACCTAAACCTCCCCTGGCACAACTTGAGGCTGTTCTATCTTGTGCATTTCAGGACATTCTGTACCATGTAACATCCACAGGTGTCCTGTGAGCTCATCCCTGTTGCTCAGGAGCTGCTTTCTTAGGAGGCAGCAAAGGTCTCAAGCTTCCTGGAAGTACTAAAATATCAGTGGAGTATTTTGGGATTTGTTTCAGATGTGTCTTTCCTGAGGTGAAGCCTGAACCTTTCTGTCTCCCCTGCCACAGCTCCTGATAATCTTTGGGGCATCACAGCATGGTAAAACAGGAAATTTCCCTGCTAAAGACAGGGAATGGTGAGGTTTCAGTGTGGCCAAGCTCTGCTCCTCTTCCCCATCCCTGTGGTGGAACAGACCCCCACAAGTGAGCCCTGTCCTGGTGACTGACCCAAGTGGCTGCCAGAGGAACTCTGATCCTGGATGCTGCCACAGAGCCAGCTGCTCACTGAGCTCTGTTTTTGACAGAAAACTCTCAAAAGCAACATGCTGTTTAGCATGGTGCGTGTGGAGTACAACGGAGCAGTCCTGGGAGACTCCTCCAAGACTCATGTCATGCCAGATGGGACAGCAGAATACGACTTCAGCACCAGCTTTGAGTGCAGCCCTGATGGGCCCAACTCCTTGGATGTCCTTGTGCAGAAACCACTGCTCTGTAAGTAGCTGGTGCCAGTTCTCCCACCTTGGAGCTGGGTGCTGTCGCTGCAGGAGTCACTGGTTCAGGAATAGCACTTCAGGGAGGCTCTCAGCACTTCTTGTCCATCTCTGCCAGCTGGAAGAATCTCCTTTCATGTTGGCCCGTGCTCCTTTGGCTTTGCTGTGCTTGTCAGCCTTGGGAGGTGAAGAAGAGCTTGTGCCAGAGCTCACACAGACCCTCCTTGATGCCTGACCTGCTGGTCCAAGGAATTCTGCCAGCTTCTCTCTTTTTATCTCCCTAGTGACAGTGCTAGAAGTGGTACCAAAGGAGAAGAAAAAGCCAGAGAAAATCACTCCTCTTGCCCAAGCTGTGGTGGACCTTCTACCTCTGCTGCAAGGTACAGCATTGACAATCACAGTCTCTATGACCACTCCTTGCTCCCTAGCACTTTCTGATCTCTGCTTATGGACCCCTGACTACCATTCATCTCTTTTGGATAAATTGGCCTTCATAGCTCTGCAAAATCTGACTCGGGTGGGGGCAGGGAGAGGGTAGCTTAGCATTCAGAATTACACCATGATTTTGTCTTGTGTAAGGTGTCCCTGCCCATGGCAGGGGGCTGGAACAAGATGATCTTTAAGGTCCCTTCCAACCCAAATAATTCCACGACTGTGATTCTTAGCAGAGGGTCTCACTTCATGCTGTTCTCATTCCTGTTTCTTCCCAGGAGTGCGTTCACTGAAGGTCTTTGCTCCTTTGTATGCAGTGCCTGCCTCCCCATCAGAGATGCTTCACCCCGAGGCCACGGTATGTGGAATTTGGAACTGTTCCTTCCCTCATTCAGCTCTCTGCTGCTTTTTAATGGGAGGGAGAACATGACTCAGCTGCCTGGCTCATCACGGATGTGGTACAGCCCTATATGTTACAGGCTTGGAGGCCTTTCCCGCTCCCTCTGACGTCTGTCCCTACTTCCCTCTGATAGGTGAGGTCGTGCTGGGAAATGTTAATGTGTGCAGCTACCCAATTGCTCTGCAAAAAATAACAAAGATGGAAAGCACAGTGCTGAAAACCCCCAGAAAGGCAACGGCAGGGTCACCTGCCCAGCGTTATTAGCCTTCCTGTCTGCAGATAAAATGTCTGAGTCCATTATTGTACAAACTCTGACTGCCTTTCCTGCAAGGTCCTTATTCATTCAGCAGGTTGCAAAGCGCCCAGTGACTAAAACAGGGAATGAAGTATGAGGCTGGGAAAATGTATCCAATTTTGCTCCTGAGCCTGCCCACAGTGAGCACCGGGAGCGAACTGGAGGGGTGGATATCCCATTAACAGCTCTGTGTTTAAGAGGAGTTCACAGTGAGCAAGGCGGGGGGGGGGTGGGCAGGCACTCATTAGGGAGGACAGGTAATAAATGCTGACCAGCTGGTTTTCCCTCACACACCATCCATCCAGGGCTGGGACAGGTAATTAAAGGCTGCACACAGAGCATGGAGATAGGGCAGAGGCAAAGCTGTGGCTCTCTGAATCACCAGGGGAAAAGCATCATTTTCCACCCTTGATGTTCTTTCTCTGTGGCTCCTTTCATGATACCCTGCTCCTCTCTCCACAGCTCATTTTATGAGACCCTTGGGGCATGTGCCATACCTCAGCCAGGCTGTGATTTAAACAAACAAATACCACAATTGAGCCAAATTGGTCCTGAAATTCCTTTCCTGTGCTGGGCTGTTTTCTTTTACATCGGAGATGAAGCACAAGATAACATTATATGTTCTGGCCTTGGGTTTCTTCTTGCTTCTCCCTTAGAGCAGGCAAGTTGTAATTGTCTGTTTACTGGCTCCACTTTATCTTTGTCTCACAGAGTGGCCTTGAAGTGACAGTGAGCACCAAAGAGCTCCTGCTCTCTGCCAACCAGTTCTCAAGTGGGAACCTCTTGAGCATCACGCTGGAGGCAGCTTATTCTGTCCCTGAAGCCTTTAGCACTGACGCCCAGCAAAACTACATGGCTTGCTTGCAAATGCCAGCAGCTGGCGAGGTGAGAATGGTTCCAGGCACAGTGACAGGGCGTTTGGCTGGCTTTGGGCTGTGCTCCCACCCCATGGAACAAGTGTCCAGGCACGTGGGGTGCACAGCTTCCGTGCTTGTACACCAGCAGCTTTTGCTGGGAGGGCTCATAGTCTCTGTGGTGTGATGTGTTCCTTTAACACAAACAAAGGTCAGTTTGGAAAGATTTGGATTCAAACTGGCAGGGCTTTTTTCCACTTGGCTCTTTATTTTTATTCCATTCTTTGTATGCATGTGGTGGAGTGCATTTTCTAAGCCAGGCACCCTGTACTGTTGCTTTGCTTTGTTATCCCAGCTTGGAGCAGCTGCCTTTCACTCCTGCTCCTGTTAGAAATGCAAATCCTTCGTTTCTCATGCCTCTCTAGAAAGAATTGCCATTGCTTTTCAAGAATGGCATCCTGAAGGCTGGTGGTGAAAAAGAACCATTGCCCCGGCCCAAAAACTGGCCCATTGGCCCCATCCTGGCCCCTGGTGCTCTGAAAATACCTGACTCCTTCATTGTTGGTGGGCGCTATGAGGATGAGGATGGAGAGCTCACCAAAAGCGAGGTGAGGAAGGACTGGCAAGTTTGGAAGAGAACCAGGAGGGGCTAAGAGACTTAATATGAGAGGGAGGTGGGTGGTCACTGTGCAGTGTCCAGCACAGAGGTGGTTCCCCTGGGACAACAGACATGCTGACTCACTGCTGGAGACATCCCAAGAGAGAATGTGGCAAGTCTGGTCCCAGAAAACAGCCCCACTGAGCTGCTGGGCTGGGAGCTGTGTTATCTCCTGTGAGCCAGGCACTTAACCCTGATGGTGTCTGCACGAAAGGATGTTGGCCTCTCTGCAGGGCTGGCCTGGCTGTGGGCACCTGGACACCTCAGTCTGACTCACATTCTGTTCTCTCCTGGGGACATTTTGGGGATGATGCAGGCTGGAGTTTGCTGCCCTAGCTTTGACTGCATGCTGTTTGTCACAGGACAGGGAATTCAGGATGCAGGCTGAGAGCACAAAGAGAGTCGTGTGGGACACGGAAAGGCGCTGTTTCCTGGATGCTGCTGCCGTGGCCGTGTAAGGGACCCCAGCCTCCCACCCCAGAACATGCTCACAATCACCTGAGGCAAGGAGCTGCAACATGCAAGTGCCCTTGGGCCACTCAGGGGTCAAATTGTGCCTCTGCCTCACCTCCCATAGCTGGTGTGGCTGTCTCTTGGCCACAAGTGTTCACCTGAGCAAGGGCACAGCTCTTGAAGTGCCTTGAACTAGAGGCAGCAGCTTAATTCTGTGCTGGGATAAGGTGAATTGGCTGGAGCTGCTGTCTCCAGGCCACAAATGCTCTCCTGCTGCCAGCAGCTGGGGCTGGGGGCTGGTCTCTCCATAATTTAAGGGAAGGGGCAGCAGTTATGGTGAGTAGACATGGAGTAGAGTGGCATCCACAGCTCTTCTCTGAGCTGCTAATTAAGTTTTTACTGCATCCCAAATACGTTCAAACCTTTCACTCCATGTGGGCACTCTTCATTTGCTTTTTTATTGGATAAGTGTTGCCTTTAGCAGCTCCAGATATGCTCAAGATCAGGATGAGTGTTCCATTTATCTTTGAATCCTGCTATTTTCTGGCTTCAGCTGCATCATGGCTGTGCATTTCACAGCCAAATTACTCCTTGTGTGGAAATACTCATTTCTATCTTATTTGATTTTTAAAATTATTTTCCCTACACATCCATCCACCTGCCTGCTGGTGTCAGAGTCATCAGCCACATTGAATGCAAGCTCAGGATCCACTTGCTCTGTACAATTCAGGTTTTTTACTGAAGTCTTCTTACTTATTTCTGAAGTAACTGGGGGAGAGAAAAAACCTGGTGTGTGGCTCTCACAGTTGTTTTAAAGCTGCCAGTGCCATAGATGTACACGGCAGTGGGTAGAGGAGACAATGATCACAGTGTTCCCATGGCCTGAGGGTGTTTGCTGAGGGAATAGGGTGAAGCAAACCCAAGAGCAGCTGCAGGAGCACAAAGGAGGGAGGTGGGACTGTCCAGCTGGGTTTCTGCATCTCCTCAGTGCATCCTGCATCTGCTTTGTGCCCAGCCTGCAGAAGCGCATTGCCGAGTGCCGCTACTGGCCCGTGGAGCTCTGCAGGATGACCGTGGCCTCAGCTGGCAAAGGGAAAGTCAAAATGGACAAGGTAAAAGTGGGGTCTGGCTTGTGGAGTAGCATTGCATTATCAGGCATTTTCCTCTTGAGGCCTTTGTGATACCAAAATCAGCCTTGAAGCTGCCAAAGTGAGTCAGAGAGCAGGAGTTTTTGTGAAAAATCAGCTTGATAGGGCTGAATAGATACAGGGTTGTATTTTGTCCTTATAGCTCTCACTGATGGTCTGTGGTAGCTCACTGGAAAGGGCACAAGGAGAGGGTGGCTTTTAAAATCACAAAATAGTTTGGGTTGGAAGGGACCCCATCTCCTTCCAACCCCCTACCACAGGCAGGGACGCTTTACACTAGACCAGGTGTCTCAGAGGCTTGTCCAGTCTGGCTTTGAAGAGAATTAAAAGTAATTCACTGAGCTGATCTTTGGCCAGTGGGGTTTTGTAACAGCTTGAAGAAGTTCATGTATTTTTTCTCAGGCTGTAGGTAAGCTATGCTTTTGCATCTAAACCAGGGTGGTTTAACAGAGAAACAATCCCTTAGAGAATGGTTCTACTCCTGGCAGCTGATTGTGTGAGAGCTCCTAATGTATCCCAGGGCAAAGCCATATAAGTTGGTGTAAATCCCTTTCAGCACTCACCAGTGCCAGGATTTTGCAGCTGTGATGATGATCCTTCTAGCCAGGCCTCCCACACCTCTTAAGCCACTTGGTTTCTGTCCAGCCTGAGATGCACAACTCTGGTAGGGTCACCTGGATTTCTAACCACAGAGCTGATAATCTTCCAGCTGCGTCCCAACAAGACCATCCAGCAGGAATGGAACAGAGACTGCAGGAATTAGAGAGAAAAGCTGTCCCCATGGGGATTTGGATAAAATTAATATTCTACATATGGAATGACTCCAGTGTATTGGCCCAGGTTGTCTTGGCTGCATGCCAGTGACAGAACCACGGGCTCATCAGGTGCATCAGTTTGCTGTGTGTCCTTCTCTTAATGAGATTGGTGGCCTTGTTCCCTTAAGGACAATAACAGCCTGTCCAGGATCTCAGTCCCTTGCTCTGTGTTTCCAGGGAGATGAGGACAAGCAGATTGCCTTCCACGGTGTGGCATATGTCAACATGGCTCCTCTGCTGTGCCCTGGGGTGAAGCAGATCCGAGGGGCCTTCCGTGTCTCTAACTACGAGGACAGCGAGGTGTTTGAGAAGGTGAGAGCAGCAGGCTCTGCTCTGCACTGAGGGACAATGCACAGAGGGATTTGGGAGCAGGGATAGTGGACAGAGGGCTGTTTGGGAGCAGGCAGTGGGTGTTTGGGAGAAGGCAGTGGGTGTTTGGGAGCAGGCAGTGGATGTTTGGGAGCAGGCAGTGTGGGCAGTGGGTGTTTGGGAGCAGGCAGTGTGAGCAGTGGGTGTTTGGGAGCAGACAGTGGGTGTTTGGGAGCAGGCAGTGGGTGTTTGAGAGCAGGCAGTGTGGGCAGTGGGTGTTTGGGAGCAGGCAGTGGGTGTTTGGGAGCAGGCAGTGTGGGCAGTGGGTGTTTGGGAGCAGGCAGTGGGTGTTTGGGAGCAGGCAGTGTGAGCAGTGGGTGTTTGGGAGCAGGCAGTGGGTGTTTGGGAGCAGGCAGTGGGTGTTTGGGAGCAGGCAGTGTGAGCAGTGGGTGTTTGGGAGCAGGCAGTGTGAGCAGTGGGTGTTTGGGAGCAGGCAGTGGGTGTTTGGGAGCAGGCAGTGTGAGCAGTGGGTGTTTGGGAGAGACAGTGGGTGTTTGGGAGCAGGCAGTGTGAGCAGTGGGTGTTTGGGAGAGGCAGTGGGTGTTTGGGAGCAGGCAGTGTGAGCAGTGGGTGTTTGGGAGCAGACAGTGGGTGTTTGGGAGCAGACAGTGGGTGTTTGGGAGCAGACAGTGGGTGTTTGGGAGCAGACAGTGGGTGTTTGGGAGCAGGCAGTGTGAGCAGTGGGTGTTTGAGAGCAGGCAGTGTGAGCAGTGGGTGTTTGGGAGCAGGCAGTGTGGGCAGTGGGTGTTTAGGAGCAGGCAGTGGGTGTTTGGGAGCAGGCAGTGTGAGCAGTGGGTGTTTGGGAGCAGGCAGTGTGGGCAGTGGGTGTTTAGGAGCAGGCAGTGGGTGTTTGGGAGCAGGCAGTGTGAGCAGTGGGTGTTTGGGAGCAGGCAGTGTGGACAATGTGCTAACTGGAGCTGGATCTGAGCCTTGAGTGCCCTTCTGGTGATGGAGAAAAGTAAAGATACAAGCTTTGAGGTGCAGGTTTCTCCAAGGCAGGGGATTTTGGGGGGGCAGTGAGCAGATCTAGGGGCTGAGAGAGGCTTTGAATCACACTCCACTCCACTCTCCCAAGTCTGGAACATGGGAAGGGAACTGTGTTGCTGGGAAGAGCAAACAGTGGCTTTAAAAGGATCGCGTTACCCCCGGCAACCACCAAAAAAGCTGTCACTGGAGCTCTTTCAGCTCTAGCTCACCGAGGTTTATTTGTCTTTGCATTTTTCCCTCTCTGTTACTAAGAGTGACAGTTACATCTCCATTTTCCCACAGTCTGTGCTTCCTGGAACAGACCTGAGCTTGTTTCAGGAGGGCAGATGAACAGCCTGGTTTTACCACCCGTGTTCCCTGTGGGGCTGTGGTCCAGGTGCAGGGTGAATTCCAGCCCTTCTCCTGCTCCCTGTTCCCACTGGCTGCTGCAGAGCTGGGCTGGGCACGAGTGTGTCTGCTGGGCTCTGCTTCCCTGCCATGAATATGACCCCTTGGCTGCTTGTTCTGTGCCATTTATCTGTCACAAGTGAAGTCCTTCTCATTCGCCAGATGCTTTGAGTTGCCTCTTGGTCTAAAGAGTTTCCCTACAGCTGGTCCATTCCTCTCCCCAGGATCCCCATAATTCTTGCTAGCCCAATTCCTGTAACCAGCATGTGTGGGAGGGAACAGCCTGTCTAGGTGGTCAAACACAGTGTAAACACACAGTATGACAAACCTGTTCCTTGCAATTCCCTGCCATGTGTCAGCAGAAAATGAGCTGGGAGCCAAGAGCATGTCAGGCAGGTGGGGACCCCCAAAAACATGTGGAACAGGCCTGGTGAGAGTAGCCAGCTTCATCCAGCAGCCCTTATCACCAGTCAAGTCCATGACTGTGAGGCAGGTCTAGGATCCCACCAAGAATTCAGGATCACGGATCTGGGTTCCAGCATGTTCAGCACATATCTCAGACAAGGATGAAGGGCCAGTCCTCAGTGAAAACACAGTTCCTGGAGGGAAGATGGAGAGATCCCCACTGATTCTCATAGTCTAACCTGAGGCTTCACAGCTCCACAGAATCAGAGCTGGCCTGGAGCACCAGCAGCTGAACTCTAGAATGAGAGAATGAGGTTACAAAACCTCTTAATGCATTTAAGATCCTGACAGTGTGTTTTGTGATGAGAGAGGTTAAGGCAAAGGAGTGAGGAAGCCTGCTTTGTCCCTTGATTCTCTCTGTTCCCTCTGTTTTTCAGACCAAAATCCAGCACAGTATTTTCCGGGATCTCAGGTCACAGCTCAGTCTGGTCAAGGAAGGGTTGGGGAACTCTCCTGTTTCCAAAGCTGCTCCCAATAAGGCTCCTAAGGAAGAGAAAGAATTCACTACAACGGTAAAGTCTGGGGAGGCACCTGTCACCATGGCTACTCTGTTTCTGTGTCTCAGGAAGTTGGGACATGCAGGAACCAGGGATGGATGCTGTGTTGCCTCAACCAACTGAGAGATACTCATTGTCCTAGAGTCATAGAATCTCCTCAACATGAAGGATCATGAGTCCAACTCCTGGCCATGCACAGACACCCCAACAATCCCACCCTGTGCCTGACAGTACTGCTCAAATACTCCTGGAGCTCTGGTAGCCTTGGGGTTGTGACAGTGCCCAAACACCATCTGGGAAAAGAGTCTTTCCCTGACATCCAACCTAATCCACCCCTGACACAGCTCCAGCCATTCCCTCAGGTCCTGTCATGGTCACAGACAGCAGAGATTAGAGCTGCTCCTTGTAAGGAAGCTGCAGCTTTCCCTTATCTGAAATCTTAGGATATGCTGCCTGAACAAATGTACCATCTCACACTCTAAGCTTGCAAAGATTTGAAGTTTATTGAGTCTGAAACAAGAGACATTTTTTCTTTTTCCTAATAATTACTCAACCCATCCAAAATCCAGTTGTCAGATGGCACTGGAGAATCTGAAAATGTCACAGATCTCAGCCTTGAAGGACAGGTAGTTATGTCTCTCCAAAGAGAAGGAGAGACTGTAGAGCATCACTGTGCTGGTGTCTCACACCTTTCACACAATTAAATTCCTCAAGAGTGAGTTGGACAAGGGATGTTTTACGTAGATGCTGTCCCAGAGCTCTTCCAGTGATGTCCACCTGGAGAGCAGACTGGCACTGGGCTAGAGGGTCTCTGTAAATTGTCAGGCATTTTTTTAAATCGTCCCTTCATATTTTGGCTTCTTCCTCTGGAATGCACATTCATTCTGCAGGCAGATTGATTATCTGGGCTCTCTCCTTTTCCCTAGCCTGGATTTTACTGGTGTAACTCATTCTGAGGGCAGGTTATAAAACAAGTTGGATCTCTGCAGTTTGGAGATCTGTGGCTGTGTGCTCAGTATTTCACTGTGCCAGCACTGGCTGCAGACAGCACGACACAGGGAGCAATGTTTATCTCCACAGCAGTACAGCGAGGCAGGAACATTCCTGATGATGGAGATAAAGCTGGACAGGCCCCTGGTCCCAAAGCGGCTGCGGGAGGAGCTCATGCGGCGGTAAGGATGGGCTGTGGGGCTGACAGCTCCTCTCTGCAGGGTGGAGAGAGGCTGCTACAGCAAACCCCCCTTGGAATACACCAGAAAGAGGGCCTGAGACAAAGCCCACAGCAATCAGGGGGAGGATTTGGCCAGACTGCTTTAGACGTGGCATCTGGTGTGTTGGGAAAACACTTGTTCATCCAGCTGGCATCTCCCTGCCATTGCTCTCAAAACAAGAGACACCAGAGCAGTACAGCAGTGTCTGTGTTCCTGTCAGGGCTTTGTTTCCCTCTAATCCCCATGTGCTTGCCTCTTGCATGTGATGTTCAATGGCTTGGTCAGTCCTGGCCACCAGCATGGACTGCCCTGGGTAGTGCTGCTGTTGCTTCAGCAGAGCATTCTCTCATTTTTAGCTTTCCAGAAGTTCTCTCACAATGTTTTACCCATTCCACAGCTTTTATGTTCATTTTCATGTCAGTCTGCTGCAGAGCTGCTCTTTCATCTCTGCTGCTTTGAGATTTCCAGTTCTTGTCCAGTGGCAGCCCTGCTGTGTTATGGGTTAGAAAGGCATAAAACATCTAATTTATGGGATAAAATAATAGAAAATGCAGCAGATTAATAAGGTGTAAGAGGTGCAGGTTTATGTCTCTCTCAAACAGAAATATCACCCATTCATTGAAGGTATGTGTGTTGTCCTCACTGCTCCCTGCTGTCTTCCAGAAGGACCAAGCTGAGGAAGGTGAACTCCTCTTTTTCCTTTTTCCTGGCCTATTTTATACATTTCTACTCTTCTGCAATGTGTGTGGATTCAGTGTAACTCCTCCTTGTTCACCTGCTTGTGTGCACCTGAATAAGGCCTGTGGTACCTTGGCTTGGTGGGATGGATTGTGTTCTGAGGACTTGAGGGTGTTTTGGTGTCCAGCACACAGGAAATGTTGAGAAAAATTTAAATTAATCAAGGCTGGTTTGGCACCAGGGATTTTAATTCCAGAATCACAAAATGATTCAGTTTGCAAGAGAGCCCTGAAGGTCACCTAGTCCAAGGTTCATGTTCAAACAGGGTTCCCCAGAGCACATTACTCTGTGTCCAGATGGTTTTCAGATATATCCAGGGACAGAGACAACACAGAGAATCCTTCTCCAGTGCTCAGCCACTCTCACCTTAATAAAATCTTAATTTAAAATATGCTAATCCTAATGAAAGGTCATTGTAGTTCCAGCAGAGGCCCAGGCAGGGCTGTGTGGTGTCTGGGGGTTGATGTGTGCCCAGGGATGAGGTGCCACAGCCAAACCGAGCAATGCTGGAACTGATGGGTGGGGTGGTCTGGGCTGTTTAGTGACCCAATTCTACAGAGCTTTCCTCAGGCTGGTTCCTTCCTTACACCTGCTCTGCAGAGCCAGGAGCTCCAAGATACAGCTCTGCTGCTGTTTGGGTTAGCAATAAATGTTAACCCTGTCATGACAAAGCCACAATCATCAGTTGTAGGGACCTGTTCACTCTTGGTCTGAAGCTTCAGTTTTCCTCCCAGGTGCCTGTGAGGTGTCTCACAGACACAGTGGCAGGGTGGAGCCCTCACACCACACAAGCCAACATCCCTGGCAGTGGATCTGCTGAACTCTCCTCTGCTCTCCCTGCCAGGGTCAAGGAGCTGATTCCTCCCCGCCCTGCGCTGCCGCCCCCGACGGAAGGAGCCAAGAAGGTACGTGTGGGATCCTGTGCCATCATTCTGCCACCCCACCTGCCCTCAGCCCTCTGCACAACAGCCTTCATTCTCAGCCCACAGCAACATGGGCATGAGGTTTGAAGGGTGCAGGGCCACAGAGATGGTGAAGGGTCTAGAAGGGAATAGGGCAATATGAGGAGTGGTGAGGTCACTTGGAATGTTTAGCCTGGAGAAGAGAGACTGAGGGTAGAGGTCATTGGGGTCTGCAGCTTCCTCACAAGCTGCAGCTTCCTCTCTGCTGTCTGTGACCGGTGACAGGACCCAAGGGAGCAGCTGGAGCTGTGTCAGGGAAGGTTTTAATGGATATTAGGAAAAGACTGGCTGGGCAGTGCCCAGGCTCCCCAGGGAATGGGCATGGCCCCAAGGCTGCCAGAGCTTCAGGAGCATTTGGACAGTGCTCTCAGGGATGCACAGGGTGGGACTGTTGGGGTGTCTGTGCAGGGCCTGGAGTTGGACTCAATCCTTGTGGATCCCTTCCAATTCAACATATTCTATGAAATACACAGAAAAGTGTATTCTTCTGTGTGTGTTATCTCCACAGCAGTGTGCCTTGGGAACCCATTCATCACTCATGTTCACATCCCATTCAAAGGGAAGTGGTGAAGAACTGGAGCAAAGGGAAGGAAGGCAGCCATACAGGGATGTTTGGAAGGAAATGGGATGCTGGAAAAAAGGCTACCAGAACTTTACATTTATATCCTGGGAGTCCCAACAGTTTCTTGTTTTAGACCAGCCCCTGTGCTTCATCAGACTCAGACAAACCTGAACAGAATCAGCCCTGACCTTTCTCAGATCACCAAGAACTTTTGAGGATCAAGGTTATGGAGATTACAGGTTCTGCTGAAGAGGGCAGGCTGTGGGTTTCAAGGCCCCCAGTAAATGAGTATATTTTACTCACAGCCAATTATATTGTTATAGGAGAGATAGCAGTGACTGGAATACTGGGTTGTGATGGAAAATCCTAGCAGGAAGGAGCTCTTTTATGTTTACCTGCAGATAATTTCTCAGCCCTCAGGCGTGGACAGGAAAGGATGTGTGACAGACTAATTGAGACTTGAGTCAGGTGGAGTTAATAGGAGGCGTGGGCTGTGGCAAATCAAATACATATCAAGGTTGATTGCATAAGTGGCTTGTGAAATTTATTTCTTTCTTTTCTAGGTGGTGGAAGATTATCACAAACGTGTCACCAGTGTTGCTGTTGCCATCCTAGGGGAATACCACAAACTTTTTGGGAAGCAGCAGGCTGACCAGGGAGTGATGGACCATGAAACCCTGGAGGAACAAAAGCGTCAGCTCAACTACGAGCTCAATACCTCTGGGAAATATTTTGCTTTTAAAGAACAGCTTAAGGTGAAGAGTCCTGTTTCTCAGTGAGGAACTGGTGCTCCATGGTGCAACTCAGGATGATGTGGTGCTCCAGAATCCTTTTCTGCCACCTGGAGCTGTTGCAGTGGGCACTGAGGGGACAGGATTCCCCTCTAATGGAGCATGCACCAAGCTGCTTTGGTCCCACACCAATAGAACACTTCTTATCAATGGGAGCTACTCACATGCATTTTCCCCATGCTCATAACCTGAGAAAGGCAAAGCTGGCTGCTCTGACATTCCTACTCTGCCCTGGCAGGGAAAGGAGGTTCCACTCTCTCAGCTGCTCAGCCTCAGCCACACTTTTCCCGGAGATCCCCTCTCTGTCCTGAGGAGATGAGCTGTCCACATGCTGTCCCTAAAGGCTGTGTCAGGGAGGTGGGAAAGGAAATCCCTCTTGCTTGCTTTTTTTTGCTTTTATCAGTGGTGGGCTGGATTTGTTTCTCAGAACTAAGTTGGAGTTTCAGACTCTGTCTGATTACAGAGCTGATGGGGGGCATGGGAGTGAACCTGCCTTGTCCAATGTCCCTTGTCTCCACAGTATTCTGTGGTGAAGATTGTGAGGGAGAAATACCTGAAGACCACAGCGTTTGAGACCAAGGAGCAGCTCCAGGCATTCCTCAGTGAGCTCTATGTGTACCTTGTGGACCACATGCATATTGCCCTGAATAAGGTAGGGGGAAATCTGGGTGACTTGGGCCATGGCTTCACTGTGGGTCCAGGTTAGGTGAAGATCTTCTGTCTTCAAGACAGAAGCAGGCTCATGCTTTCATCTGTTGGAGTTGTCACATGTGGACCATGAGCACACTCGAGGCAGGGATCCAGTGCCTTTGTATCCCACTGCTCAAAATCCTGATGGTGGGATAGGTGTGAGATGCCACTGGTAAAGCTGCTGTAGCTGGCACATGGTGAGAGTGGCTGGGCAGAGCAGGAGCTGGGGTCACCAGTGAGTGGCCCCACTGAAGGTTGATCTAGAGAATGCTGTGAATAATCATAGAATCACAGACAGGTTTGGGTTGGAAGGACTTTAAAGCCCATCCAATTCCAACCCTGCCATGGGCAGGGACACCTTCCACTGTCCCAGGCTGCTCCCAGCCCCATCCAACCTGACCTTGGGCACTGCCAGGGATCCAGGGGCAGCCACAGCTGCTCTGGGCACCCTGTGCCAGGGCCTGCCCACCCTCACAGGGAACAATTCCTTTCCAAAATCCCATCTATCCCTGCCCTCTGGCAGTGGGAAGCCATTCCCCTTGTCCTGTCACTCCATATCCTTGTAAAAGTTGATAATGCCTGGTGCCAGTGTGGCAGAGGTATCTGGGAATGATGGGAATGTGTCCCACCACAGAGCTTGTCCTTCCCAGTGATCAGCCCCAGCCACACTGGTCTGTACTGGGAGCAGTGCTGGCCTGGGACCTGCTGCCATACTGGGATCACACGAGCTACTCTTCCCTTGCCCAGGGCTAATTAACACTGTCTCCTTCCCTACCAGCTCCTGTCTGGGGAAGATGTTTCTCCTGCCCCTCCATCCTGTGCGACCAAGAAGCAACTCTGGCTCTTTGCTCGTGAAGCTGAAGCCAACAAGGACTTAAAACTGGCCTCTCTCTTCTACAAGCAGGTAAGGGAGTCCCAGTTCTTTCCTGCCATCACCTGTGTGGACTGGCACAGCAGAGCATCCCAGTGGGGCCAGTGCTCACAGCTCAGCCAGCCCCGACTGTGGTGGAGGGAGGAAGGAGCTGAGCATCACCAGGATAATCAGACTCAATGGGAGGCGTTTCCCAGGGAGATGCTGCTCCCTGCAGGATGTGAGACTGTCCCTGGCCAGGTCACCAGCCTCCCAGGACTCCAGCCTCGAGGCCAGGGGCAGTGGGATGTGCTGGGTCAGTTCTGGGGACACTGGGCCCTAGGAGGCAGCAGCTGGAGCTGGAGGACACGTGTTCATTGGAGAAGGCTTAGAGGAAGTGGGCTTCCAGCACGATCCCATTTAGGGGACACCCTTGCCTGTGATAGACAAGGGCTTGATTCCTGCTCAGCTGGGCTGGGGTGGCCAGGAAAGCCGTGGTCATTCCAGAGTTACCTCCCCAGTGCATGGCATGTGCTGAGGCTGACTCCAGTGGTGATCTCTGTTGCCCAGAGAATAGCTCGGGACCAGCGCAGCGTGCAGTCCTGGCTGGACTATGGAGCCTTCTGCCTCCTGTACGAGGACGCCACCAAAGCCCAGGAGTGCTTCCAGCAGGCTGTTTGTCTGGACCCCCAGAACATCCAAAGGTGCTGAGTGCTCCTGCTGGGTGGGTGGGGAGGGCACTCCTGCTGGGGCTGCAAGGCTGACTGCTCTGCCCCTGCCCCAGCGTGCTGCTCTGTGGGATTGCAGCTGTCAAGCTGCAGCACTATGAAGAAGCAGAGATTTTCTTTGAGGATGCCTGCTGCTTAGAGCCATCCAGCATCATAGCCTGGACTCTCTCAGGTACAAAACCAAGCCAGTCTGGTGCTCAGGGTACTCCTGTAGAGCCAAGCATTGTTCCTGCCCCCAGTCCTCTTCTCCCGGCTTCAAGCTGAGGGAAGGATTTTGCTTCCTTCGGCTGTCTGCTGATGCTGCCTTGTCTCTCCCACAGGTTTGTTTTATGAGACACAGAATAATTATATTCAGGCAGAAAGGAATTTCCGTGAGGCTACAAAGCTCCTGCGAGCACAGCTTGAAGAGGAAGAGAGAATCCTTGAGGCTGCTGAGGGAGAAGGGAAAAAGCCCAGTTCTCCCAGCACAGACCCAGGTAACAGGCAAACCCAGGAGTTGCCCTGACACCAGCAGGGAGGGGCTTGAAGCTGTGTGGTGAACAGTGGAAGGAGAGATTTTAAGAGAAGTACAAAGGGTAGAAGATGTGCACTGTGAGCTAGAACAGAATTCCATGGAAGCTGTCACTGTGAGCTCCCAACACAGCTCAGAAAGCTCTGCCTCACCAAACCAGCTGCTTGGCAGTGACCCTGAGGCCAAGGCTTCCTTTGGAGCTCCTCTGAGTCCAGCCTGAGCTGAGACTGTCTGTCCTGAGTCCCAAATATTTGGCCAGGTTGCAGGAAATTCTGACTGGCTTTATTTTTAACATTATCACCACTCATGCACAGTGCCTCAGGCAGGCAGGCTCGTGACACATGTGGGTTTTTGTCCTTTCTGATTATGAGGAAAGGGATATTCATAGAATCATGGCATGACTAAGGCTGGAAAGGACCTCCAAGATCATCAAGTCCCACTGTTAACCCAGTACTGCTGTGTTCATCACTAGCCCATGTCCCCAGCTGTCACATCCACACAGCTTTTGAACATTTCCAGGAATGGGGACTTGCCCACTGCCCTGGGCAGCCTGTTCCAATGCCTGATCACTCTTTCTGTGAATAAATTTTTTGCTGTCATTGAACATAGGCCTCCCTGGTGCAACTTGAGGCTGTTTCCTCTCATCCTGCCTCATTTATATCTGTTTCTGGCTTCACATGGTAATCTTGTCCTCAAAACCCTAGCCCCAGGTATTGCCACCTGCAAAGAACAGCTTTGAAAACCTGGTAGATCTTTTATATAGATAGATACATGTATATATGGTTATTTTTGTGGACTTATGTTCTAAACTATGAAGTTTATGGCTTTCCACCTAATAGTTGGTTGGGGTTTCATTCCAGAGAAGATTCCAGATGGCTCAGCTGACAAATCACCAATGGAGGGTGTGACATCCAAGGAAGAGGCTACAGCAGTGCAGCAAGCCCCAGAAGGTTTGGGAATGAGGATGTGGAGAGATGGGAGATGGTCCTGTGGGAACTGTGGGCAGTAATGTGGGAGCAGTGAGCCATGGCCCCTGTAAAACCAGGGAGTCTGCAGGCAAAGCAGGTTCACTCTGATTTTCAGAGCAGCACATCTCAGGATGCACAGCCAGAAGGTGAATGCAGCTCTCTCCTTCATTTCACTGCACCCTGCACCTTCCTTTTCTTCCTCCTGAGATGCCAGCTCTTAAAGTGTGCCTAGGGATCCCCTCTGGTTGTGTGGTGTGGGATCTGCCCCAGTGGTGGTGGAAATGGCAGTGCTGGGTGCCTCAGGGCCCTCTGGTTGGTTTGGGGAGGCAGGAGCCTCATTGTAGTTGTCTCTGACAAGCATCATTAATAAGTTTCCACCTTTTTTCCTCCGGGTTTGGACTGGAAAATTAGTGGGTGAAGAGCATAATTTCAGATCTCCTACAAAACCTAAGCCCTTCAGAAAGAAATGCTGAGTTAATCTCTGCTTCAGCCTCCCCTCCCACCTCCTGGGTTTTGCTCCATGTTGCAGGGATTTTTCTGTCCCCACTGGGATGTCAGGTCCTGCTTTGGCTCCAGAAATAAAAATCTACTTTGGGACTGACAGAGACACATTTCCTTGCAGCATCATGTCCTGCTTCAGGACCTCAGCCACCTCCCTGCACAATCTTCATGAAGACAGTGGAATTCCTGATGAAAGTCAATGCTATCCGGGTCAGTTGAACAGGGAGTGGAGGAGTGGGAAGGGAGGTTGGTTTATTCCCAAAGAGCTCCATCCAGCCCCTTTCCTGGCCTCAGCAAATGAGCCATGGCTACTCCAGAGGCCGAGCACAAGAGGGAGCAAAGCCACCACTGCCCAGAGATGCAGAAGTGTGGCCAGGCAGAGTGTTGAGCCCACAGTGCTGGCTGTGGATACACAGCCCAGCACTGCCTGCTGCACAGGGAACAGCCAGCTCAGAAATGGTACAGGGTGCTCTTCCCAGTGCATTCAGATATTGTGATGCTTCCAAGATGCCTGAACTCCTTTGATTCAGATACCTGTGTATGTTGGAGTGATTTTTGTATCAACTGGAACATGCCTGTCATGTCAAGTCATCTCTGAGACCTCTCTGGCTGCCACATTGTGCTGCCTGCCTAAATTTGACAAGGTAGAAAGAGTTGCTTAGAGCAAAACGCAACTAAATGGAATCCTGGAATGGTTTGGTTTGGAAGGGAACTGGAAATTCATCTCATTTCAAACCCCTGATATGGGCAGAGACACCTTCCACTAGACCAGGGGCACCTTCCACTAGACCAACACTCAAAAGAGAGGAAAAAAGAAATTTCCTTTGTGTTTTGTGTTCGTGGAAGTCAGAGAGGTGTCAGTCAGCTCTCCTGCCCTGTCCTGCTGGGGTGTCCATGGTGTCCCTGCTCCCCTAACCCCCACCTGTGCTGTTCCACCCCAGTTTGTTCACAAAGCACTGGCCCACGAGCTGCTGCTGAGCCTTCAGGGAGGCCCCACCTTTGCCTACTACATGGCACTGGCCTGGACCTACATGATGCAGGAAGACTTCCCCAGATGTGAGGAATGTCTGTGCGAGGCCATTCAGATCGACCCCCTGGTAATTCCTGTGCAGTCTCAGTGTGTGTGAGCCCAATGCCCCTCCTTCATTTCCACTTTACCATTCCAGTGCTAGCCCAGAGCATTTCAGTGGGAGGGCAGGCACACCAGGCTGTGGCTGCAGCACTGCTCTCTCTGTTATCCCATTGTCACAGCCTCTTGTCACTCCCTGCACAGGCAGGCAGCATCTCAGAGCCTGTCTGTGCCTTTCCCTCTGCAGCATCTGCCTTTGTTTTCTCTCTGAATAGGTATATCCTGATCCTCTTTCTCTGGGTGGGGGATTTGGGTTCTGTTTCATGGCAGACAAGGTTGCTATTGAGCTCTCTGCAAGGAGGGTGGCTTTGGGGAGGCAGCTTGAAAGGAAGGCAGGGGGAAGATGACACCTGGGAATGCTGTGTGCAGGCAGGGCACTGAGCAGGGAGCTGCAGGGGGATGCCATTGCTGGTGTCCTGCAGGCAGCCCACTGACCTTAACTCCCTGGTATCATGGAATCATGGAATTGTTTAGGCTAAATCAAAAGATCATCAAAACCAACCATTCCCCAGCACCACCATATTCACAATTAAACGATGTCCCCAAGTGCCACATCACATGGCTTTTAAATGCCTCCAGGGATGGTGACTCCACCACTGCTCTGGGCAGCTGTGCCAGTGCCTGACCATCCTTTCAGTGAAGAAATTTTCCCAATATTCAATCTGAACTTGTCTTGAGGCTGTTTCATCCTGTCCCTTGTTCCCTGGGGGCAGAGCCCGACCTCCCCTGCTGCCCAGTCCTGTCAGGATTGGCAGAGCCAGAAGATCCCCCCTGAGCCTCCTTTTCTCCAGGCTGAGCCCCTTTCCCAGCTCCCTCAGCCTCTCCTGGTGCTCCAGCCCCTCAATGTCCTCCCACAATTGAGGTGCCCGCAATGCACAGCATTGCATTACTGTGATAATACAATTAAACACTGCTCAGCTCCTCCTTTCTGCTGCTTGCAGTGTCCCAGCCCCCCCTCTCAGGTGTTTCTCCCATCCATATCTCACTCCTGGTTTTTTTTTGCACAGAATCCAAATGTCTGGGCTCAGAAGGGGCACCTGTGCTACCTGCAGAAGGACTTTGTCAATGCAAAGGAATGCTACGAGCGAGTCATCAGCTTTGTGGAGGATGCTGTGGATTTGCACTTTGTCTACCTGCGCCTGGGCTCCATCTACCTGGAAGAGAAAGAGGTGAGGAGCCAGCTGGGCTGTGGAGAGGAAATTCCCACCAAACAAATCACTCCTGCAGCAGCAGTGGGGACAGTGGGTGTCTGAGCCCCATGGAAGCAGGGTGTTTGGCAAAGCCCTGTGTGTGGTGTGAGGATGCAGAGGGATGTGTCTCTCTCTCCTGGCAGTATGGCCGGGCCAAGCACATCTACCTGCTCGCCTGTGACAACTCTGCCTCCTGTCTCACCTGGCTGGGCGTGGGCATCGCTTGCTACAGGGTGAGTGCAGCTGCCTTCATGTTCCTCTGGGCTTCAGATGGTGGCAAGGGACACAGGGCTGGCTTTTGCAGGGTCCCCTTGTTTAGAGCAACTCTTGGCTGCCTGTGAGCCAGTGTCCCCAAAGGCCATCATGTTCTGTGTGCTGTGACAGCCCCAGCGTGGCACCCTCATGGTGTCATCTTCGGCTCCTGCTCTGGGAACAGCCATCCTTCCCCCTCATCCCAGCTCCTGCCAGCACCTCCTTCCCCAGGGTGTCATGGCAAACAGTCTGGGCTCTGCTCCGAGTTCCTGCCTGCACATGACCTGCATGTCACCACCAAGGCACTGAGTGGGATGTCAGCAGGGAGGAATCTCAGTGCTTTCCCTGTCCAAGGGAATCCAGCACTTCTGAAGGGCTGCCAAGGACACCCAGCCACCAACAGCACAGTATCTCCCTAAGGCACACCTCGCCAGGTTCCTCCAAGGAAGTTTGGCTGAGGAAGCAATCAGGGAAGTAATCTGAACTTCTGTTTCCCCCTTGGCCAAATGTTTACCTCCTGGGAGGCTGTGATCAGGTCAGGGAGGTGAGTGGTGGCCTGGGCACCAGCTACCCCTGCCTGCCCAGAGCTGCTGCACAGCAGGAATAGGGAGCAGGAACACAGCCATGTTTCCTCATGGAGCTGGATCACTCAGTTCCTGGAGGTGAAGGGCTTTGTGCTGCTTTCCTTACAGCTGGAGGCTAATTTAGAAACAGTGTGTGATCCCACAGGGGTCAGCAGTGGGAAGCTCCTGCTCCTGACTGGAGATCTGGATGCTCTGGCACTGAGGATAACTCCTTGTCTGTGCCCTAAATCCTCTCCCCTGAATTTCTGTCAGGAAAGCTCACTTAGGAGCTTCTGTGGCACTCATTTCTTCTGCTATTAGAGCAATGCCTGTTCAGTTGGGAAGCCCCTTCTGCCTGCTCTTCATCATTTGTCCATGCCTCTCCTTCTCTCCCCCAAGCTGGAAGAGATGCTGGAAGCAGAAGATGCCCTCTCTGAAGCCAATGCCCTAAATAACACCAACGCTGAAGTGTGGGGATATCTCGCCCTCATCTGCCTGCAGGTGAGTGCCCAGCCCCTTCCAGCCTGATGGAGTAGGGATTTATGGGGGGGTTTGTGGGTGAGGGGTTGGCATCTGCTCATGAAGAGCTGGTCTAAAGCTCCATGATAAAAGTTTGGGGGTTGTGCTTGGGATGGCAAAAGCAGCACCATGAGGTAATGACTGCCCCAGGGCATGTCCTCCCTACTAAGCTTTCTTACAAAGGTCGTTTCAGGGACATCTCATGTCTTTCCACTGCTGAGGCACCCTAAATCCTGGGGTCAGTGTTGGGTCCCTTCATGGCAAGATAGACACTGAGGGGCTGGAGCGTGTCCAGGGAGGGGAACAGAGCTGGGGAAGGGGCTGGAGCACCAGGAGAGGCTGAGGGAGCTGGAAAGGGGCTCAGCCTGGAGAGAAGGAGGCTCAGGGGGAACCTTCTGGCTCTGCACAACTCCCTGACAGGAGGGGACAGCCGGGAGGGTCGGGCTCTGCTCCCAGGGAACAGGGACAGGACAAGAGGGAATGGCCTCAGGTTGTGCCAGGGGAGGTTTAGGTTGGATACTGGGAAAATGTCTTCATGGGAAGGGTCAGGCCCTGGCACAGCTGCCCAAGGCAGTGGTGGGGTCACCATCCCTGGAGGCATTTAAAGCCACGTGGATGTGGCACTTGGGGACATGGTTTAGCGGTGGCCTTGGCAGAGCTGAGGGAATGTGTGGATTTGATGGTCTCGGGGGTCTTTTCCTGCCTAACCCACCGCACGATTGGCTCCCCGGTGCTGTGCTGCAGGGCGGGCGGCAGCTGGAGGCAGAGCAGTGCTACAAATACACCGTCAAGGTTGGTGTCCGTGCCCCGCGGGGCGGGCGGGGCTGCAGGCACCCTAATCCCTTCCGAGCTGGGCGTGCGGGGGTGCCGCGGGATGGTCGCTGTCCCGCCGGTGTCGCAGCCGAGCCACCGAACAGCCCCGTATGTCCTGGGCAGTGCCGCGCAGCCCGGCCCTGACCCCGCGGCCCTTTCCGCAGCTCGGCCTGCAGAACGAGGCGCTGCTGCAGGAGATCCGCGCCGCCCAGCACCGCTTCGGCTTCGGCGACCCTTCGCTCTGAGCCCCCCGGGCACATAAACGCACCTCACCCCGAGCACGCGTGCCCGCCTCTGTCGCGATCGTGTCGCGACCGCGGGGAGGGACGGGGGCGTGGCCAGAACGTGGGGGGCGGGTGTGTGGGCGGGGCATAACCACGTGACAAGCACTAGAGCATCGCTGATTGGCTGCGGCCGCGCGGGACGGTTGAGCCGGCGGCGCGCGCCATGGCGGCAGGTGGGGGAGCGCGGGGGGACCGGGGGCGACAGCGGGAATTGGAGGGGGGGACAGGGGTTAACGGGGGTCATGGCTGAGCATGGGGGGGACACGGGGTAATGGGGTGTGAGCGGGGATGGGGGACATGGCTGAGCACTGTGGGGACACGGGGTAATGGGGTGTGAGCGGGAATGGAGTCATGGCTAAACATTGGGGGGACACGGGGTAATGGGGTGTGAGCGGGGATGGGGGACATGGCTGAACATGGGGGGACACGGGGTAATGGGGTGTGAGCGGGGATGGGAGTCATGGCTGAACATGGGGGGGACACGGGGTAATGGGGTATGAGCGGGGATGGGGGACATGGCTGAATATTGTGGGGACACGGGGTAATGGGGTGTGAGCGGGGATGGGGGACATGGCTGAACACTGTGGGGACACGGGGTAATGGGGTGTGAGCGGGGATGGGGGACATGGCTGAACATGGTGGGGACACGGGGTAATGGGGTATGAGCGGGGATGGGGGACACTGGGTAATGGGGTGTGAGCGGGGATGGGAGTCATGGCTAAACATTGGGGGGACACGGGGTAATGGGGTATGAGCGGGGATGGGGGACACTGGGTAATGGGGTGTGAGCAGAGATGGCGGACATGGGGGCGGCACTGAGCGTGGGAGGGACACGGGGCGTCACTGGGGATGGGGGAACCGAGGCATCACCGGCTGTGAGAGGTCGGAGCACGGGGGTGCCGGGACTGTCACTGCGGTTGGGGCAGCTCTGGCAGGGTTCGGGGCACAGGGATAACGGGGGCGTCACCGGGGGGCGGGTGTGCTCCGGGCACAGGGACCTCTGGAACACGCGGTTACCGGGGGCCGAGGGGTTTGTGGGTTTGTGGCGTGGCGGTAACAGGGATGACAGTCATGCTGGGGTTGGTTGGAGTTGGGGCTCAGAGCATGGCAGTAACAGGGTCGTCACTGGAGCTCAGGGCTCGGGGCAGTGTCAGCAGGCACGGGGGATTCAGAGTATGGGGGTACTGGGGGTGTCACCGGGCACAGGTGTGTTGCTGGATCTGGGGGGCTGCATACACTGAGATACAAGGGCGTCACTGGCCATGGGGGCTCTGCACATGGAGTTAATGGTGTGCCACCAGGGCTAGGGAGGCTTGGGACATGGAGATACTGGGCTGTCACCAGGGTGGGAGGACCTGGAATATGGGGTTACCAGGTCTGCCACCATGCTCGGGGCACAGAGACACCACCGGGGCTGCAAGGTCAGGGCTGCTGAGGTGGCGGGGATGTCATTGGGACTGGAGGAGTGCAGGGCTTGGAGGTTCTAGGGGCATGCCTGGGGCTGGAGGAGGGGAGTAATGGGATCATCAGCAGGACAGTAGGGCTTGGGGGTGTCACCACGGCTGGGGGGAATTCGGGTAAAGAGATAATGGGGGAATCACCGCGCTTGCATTGACACTGGGGAGACTCAGGACATGCAGACAGTGAGATGCTAGCAGGGCAGGGGACCTCGGGGCATACAGGGGGCAGTGAGGGGTGTCAGGCTGGGGTTCTGTCCCCCCGATGATCCCGGTGCTGGCAGCCTGGCAGCGTCCCTACCTGAACATCTTCAAGCACTTCCGTGTGGAGGAGTGGAAGCGCTCTGCCAAGGAGGGGGATGTGGCCGCCCTCACGGTAACGGGGCACCCTGGGTGGGGGGCACTGCCAAGGGTGGGCAGTGCTGACCCACCCCCATCTTTCCCTGGTTTCCAAAGGACTCGAGGCTGAAGGGAACAGTCTACCGGATCCGAGGCTCCAACCCGGCCAGCAGCTACCTGCAGCTGCCACGGGCAGGGACACAGTCCCTGGGGCTGACAGGGCGCTACCTCTACCTGCTCTTCAGGCCCCTGCCCCGCAAGCACTTCCTCGTGCACCTGGATGTCACCACCGAGGTCCGTGGCACAGGGTTGCCCCTCTCAAACTGCCATCGTGGCTGATTGAAGGACTGGGGATGGCACTGCTGGGCTTTGGGGCTGCAGGACGTGGCTGCTCTTTGCTGCTGGTGGGTCACTCCTGGCTGGAGATGGTTTCCATCCTGGTGGCATCTCCACTGGCGCCAGGAGACATGGAGGGGACAGGAGGCAGGGTCACATGCCTTCTCCTCTGCAGCACTTCCCTGCCGAAGCCACCAGGGTGACTAAAGCTCCGTGTGTGTGTCTCTTCCCAGGAAAACCAGGTGGTTCGCATCTCCTTCTCCAGCCTCTTCAAGGAATTCAAGTCCACGCCCACCTGGCTCCAGTTCCCCTTCGTCAGCGGGGCAGCCAGCGAGGGCACAGCCCAGCGGGGTGAGGAGCCGGGGCTGGGCTGGCACACCACCAAAATAAATTGTTAGAAAGTAGATTGAGTCCTCAAGTTGGATTGATGCATTTGAAGAGAAGCTGTGGCTGCCTCATCCCTGGTAGTGCCCAAGGCCAGGTTGGATGGGGAGCAACCTGGAATAGTGGCAGGTGGCCCTGCTCAGGACAGGGGGATGGAATGAGATGGGTTTTAAGGTTGTCCCTCCCAACCTAAACCTTTCCAGGATTTTATGATAACAGTGGTGGGCCTGAGCAGAAGCCCCTCTGCAGCTGGATCAGAGCTGTAGCTCCTGGCTGGGCTGTCCCCTATCCCTGTTTTCCCAAACAGTGGGGTGCAGTGCCAGGCCAGGCATGAGCCCATGGAGGTGGTGGGATGCCTGTCTGTCCTTCCCCACCCCTGAGCCTATAAGACCTGTTTTCCCATCTCCCACTTGGCACAGGCCTGGTGGGAATCTTGCCTGGTAAATACTTTGTACTGAACCCTGTGAACCTTGTGTCTCCTGTCCAGCAAGGTCTATCACGTTTTAGTGTTCTTTTTTCTCTTCTTCCAGAGTTGGGATTAAAAGGTCTAGAGATGGAATTTCGTGTTTGGACTCAGATGTTTATTAATTTTTATCTACGTTACAGTGAATGCTACAGCACTTCTAGCTAATAAGCTAAAAATAGCAAAATGGTGATCTGTCTCTTGTTACAAGGTCTTTTAAGCCCAAACTGTCTAATTAAGAACTAATACCTAAATTATTTTTACTTTTCACCCAATAACCAAACACTCATGACTCGCAATGTGGACTTTTCTGTCCAGTTAAACAAGATCCCACCTAGACTCATGAAGAAGAAGGTGAAGAAGAAAGAAACCTCCGCCTCCATCTTGCCCTCTATTCTGCTGTATTCTAAAACCTCAAATTCCAAAATTTCCACTATATGACATTACACACTTCTATTCAAACTAAACCTGTGATCTTAGTTCTGTCATTTACTTTTGGAAGCCTTCCCAAAGGCCTCAGGTCAAAAGCAGTGTTTTCTTGAGGGTCAGTGCCTGTCAGCACAGAAAGTTTCAAGGCTCACAGCAAGTTCCACGTCTGCAGGCTGTTTCCAGCATCCCTTCTCCCAGCTGTGCTCTCCTCCCCAGGTGGCCCTGGAGCAGCCCCGGCCGACGCGCGCTGGACGTGCCTGGTGCTGGACCTGCCCTCCATCCTGGCCCTGTACCTGGGCCGCAGGTACAGCCACCTCAGGGGGGTCAAACTCTGCTGCAACCTGCTCGTGAGAAACCTCTGCACCAGTGATCTGCTTTTTGAGCCAGGTGAGGAGCCCAGAGCCTGCTTTCTCCTGAGGCTCCAGCCCAGCCTAGGGGGACCCCATGGGGGTTCAAAGCTGAGTTTGCAGCCCTGGCAGAGCACTGGGCTGCTGGTGCTTTATGATATGAACAGAAAGGGTAAAATATTTGGTATGGTGTTAAGTTTCCACACAGGCAGGGACACCTTCCACTGTCCCAGGCTGCTCCAATCTCTGTCCAGCCTGGCCTTGGACACTGCCAGGGATCCAGGGGCAGCCACAGCTGCTCAGGGCACCCTGTGCCAGGGCCTCACCACCCTCACAGGGAGCAATTCCTTCCCAATATCCCATCTATTCCTGCCCTCTGGCAGTGGGAAGCCATTTCCCCTTGTCCTGTCCCTCCAGGCCCTTGTCCAAAATCCTTCCCCACCTCTCTTGGCACTGGAAGGAAATCTGGAATGGAATACAGTCTCCCAAACTCTAGAGGAAAGTATCCTCTGATTTTCCAGCTGTAGAAGTGAATGAAAAGAGCAAAGTTAAATATCTTTCAAAGGTTAGGAATCTTTTCAGGGGTAAAAATGAAAGGTCTGATCGAGCCTCACTTCTGCAGGACTTGCCCTTTTATCTGCTGGAAAAGCATGTGATTTTTTTGTGTCAAAAATCTTCCAACCTGCTTTTTTTATCCACATGCTCAGTGTGGCAGAGGTACTTTGGTCAAATCCTTTGTTTTCTGTCTTTCCTTTTTTATGCTGGAATTCTGTCTGAACTGCCTGGCCTACTGGGAAGCATCAGTGAGGAAGAAGTTATAGGGCTGCTTTGAAATTCCTGAAACTTATTGTATCTTTCCTGAAACCTTTCCTGTTTCACTCTCCTAAATTTAAAAATACATGGAGGAGACAAGAAAATGGGCAACAAGCCTTAAGAGAAATCATGTGAAACTGCTGAATCAGTGACAGAAATGGCATGAAGCCTGAGGCTGGGGGTTTATAACTGGAATTCAAGAGTTTGTGCTCTGGGCTCCTCTTTGGAGGTTGGGAGTTACTGTGCGGGGTGGGTTTGTTACAAACCTCAGACTTTGTTTCTCAGGTGGGAAGTGCTTTGTGCCCGTATCCCACAGGGAATGTGATTCCAGGCAGCTCCCTGGGCTAGGAGAGCTCAGAGTGTGTGTCCCTGTGGTGGCAGGTGTGACATTTGCTGAGGCCCGGCTCGGTGACCTGTCCTGCCACGGCATCGCTCCCATGCCCCGGGAATTGGCCTTCCCTGTGCCCAAGGGGGAGAAGTGGCACAACCTCTATGACTACATCAGGTATGGCTGCTCCAACCCCACTGCAGCTCCCAGACCTCCCCATGCCCCTGGGAAGGGCAGGATGGGCAGTGCCACTTAAGGAATGACAGATCCAGGTGAACCTGGGGTGTGGGTGGGCATTTAGGTGTTGTTAACAAAGACACTCTTAGTGCCATCTGCCTTTGGTACCCCTGTGTTTGAAGGACCATGAGGCAAAAGGGGATCTTACAGGAGGCAGTGAAGGGGCCTCTGTGCCAGGCTGAGGTACCAGGTGCCAATGCAATATCCCAATGACACGGTGCCTTCCTCTGGTTCTGCTCAGGTTCCCACCTGAGGGGGCTAAGCTGCTGCACAACTCCATCCAGAAGAGCTTCCCAAGTCCTGTGGCAGGTGGGAATGCTGGGGACAGCACCAAGGCTGTGCCACCCCAGTTGGGTGCCCTGGGTTCCCAAAAGAGCTCGACCTGCTCCTTGTGCTGCTCAGGTGACCAAGTCCAGGGGGAGCGTGGCCGCCCGCTGACCCAGCTGGTGACACCCTCCAGAGCCACCTCTGACCACCTGTCCCTGGTCCAGCAGACAACCAGTCCCAAAGCTGTAAGTGTACCCTGGAGGAGGCTTCAGCTCCTTCCTTCCTGCTTCCCATAGAGCTTTTCCCTGCATCTCTGTCTTAATTTAAGATGTAGAAGCTGTTTGTTGTCACTGGCAGCTGTTCCAGGCACAGTCTGGTGACCAGAGCCCTGCAGTCTGAGGGTTCAGTGTGGTGCAACACAAAGACAGGAGATGTGCCAAGTACCTTGAAATCTCCAGACATCCATTGTTTCTGTCTCTGTGGAGGCAGCAGATCAGTGTGTCTTCAAATCATAGATAAGGAAGTGAGGTCTGGAGACTAAGGAATGTAATCAGTGCCCTCAGGGAGCAGAGCAGTGTGTGGAGCTGGGATTGCTGGTGCTGCAGGCAGCTGCCCTCATCTTGGTTTCCCCTTCCCCATGGGGGTGGTATGGGAGCTGTTGTCCAGACTGGCTTATCAGCATGGTGGTGATGTTGGGAGAGGGACTGGGGGAAGCTATCCTCAAGGTGTGGAGAGGGAGAAACTGAGGAGCACAACCTCTCTTTATTAAAAGGTGTCCAAAGGATGGCCATGAGGATGGTGAGGATGGTCTAGAGGGACGGAGTGAGAGGTGCATCAGGTGGAGAGAAAGAGACTGAGGTCAGACCTCATCAGGGGTGGCAGCTCCAATCTCTGCTCTCTGTGACAGGGATAGGACCCAGGGAATGGCTGGAGCTGTCAGGAGAGGTTTTAGTGGATACTAGATAAAGGTTTTTCCCCCAGAGGGTGGTTGGGCACTGACCAGTCTCCCCAGGGCAGTGCCAGACCTGCCAGAGCTCCAGCAGCATTTGACATGGCTCTGGTTTGCTGTCTGAGGGAGATGAACTGTTCACAGACAATACTGGGAGCAAAAAGAGAGCAGCTGGTTAACAACCTGGCCAAGCCAGGTACCCACAGGGCTGCTCTCCCTCCACATTTTTTCCTCCTTGTTTGTGTTGCTGTGAAGAGCTGTCAGGACAGATTTGAGTGTCTCCCTGTCTCTGCCCCAGGCAGGTGGAGGGCACTGGCAGAACTGAGCTCTGTCTGAGGCTTTCCTCATTCTCAGGTGCCACATCGGTGTCCTGTGATCACCAAAAGCATCCCAGAGGTTCACCTGGCAGTGCCAGGGCCTGTGAGAGCCGTGCCTGCTGGAGGCCCCATGGAGGAGAAGCAGAGGCTGCACAGTGCAGGGGACACGGGGCAGCCACTGCCACTCAGTGATGGTGGCATCCACGTCTGTGCTCATCAGAGGGGCAGACAGGCACCCCGACCTGTCCCTGGCTCAGAGGAGGTGTGTGAAGTTTGGAGGGTCACAAGGGGGTTTTGGGGTGTTATTTCTAATGAAGGGAGAGTGGGAACACAAGGTTCACACTGTATTTCAGTGAAACTTGCAGAGTCCAAAATGTCTTTTTCTGATGAGCAGTTCTTCCCACCAGCACCTTACTTGCCTTGACAGAGGGATCCTGTGTTCAAATGTGCTGACCTTAAGCCACAGATTAGCCCAGGTGTGTACAGGAAAGGCTCTGGGCCTTATGCCATCCCACAGGACAGCCCTGGAAGTGTCCAAGGCCAGGTTGGACAGGGCTTGGAGCATCCTGGGCTATTGGAAAGTGTCCCTGTCCATGGCCAGGGGGTGGAAGTGGATGGACTTTAAGGTCTATTCCAACCCAAACCAGCTCCCTGGGATTTTTACAGTGGCCCCAGCTCTCTGGGCATCATTGGGACTGGATGGGAGAGCTGCTTAACTCAGAAACCCCAGCTCCTCCTGCTGCCAGCTTTGACTCTGCCAGGTTAAATGCTTTAAAGTTGTCCCCTCTGACAGGAGAAACCCAAAGCTCCTTCAGAGAGAGCCCCGTGGAGGGAGGACCCCAGCCTGGCTCTAAGCATGATGGTGCTGTCTGGTTTTCTTTTCCAGGGGCTTGTGCCAGATCCCATCCTGAAGCTGAGAACAATTATTGGCTTTGGAGGATGCAGCACCAAATGGGTCAGTGGCTTGGATGATCTGGGGAGTTGATCTGTCATTGTGTGGCCAGGATATGGATGTTTTGGGAGTGTGAAATGCAGCTGAGTGTGGCACTGCTTGATGTGGAAAATGATCCCAAAGTGGGTGGGCATGAGCATCTGTGAGAACTGCCTGCTGTTAGGATGGTGAATGAAAAATTATGGTGCCCATTAGACAGAGTCATAGGATGGAAAAGCCCTCTAAAGACATCAATTCCAACTGGTTTTCTCAGGATTCCCAACCCACTGACCCATGTCCTGAAATGCCACATCCACATGTCTTTCAAACCCCTCCAGGGATGGTGACCCCACCACTGCCCTGGACAGCTGTGCCAGTGCCTGAACACTGTTTCTGTGAAGAAGTTTTCCCAGTATCCAACCTAAATTTCCCCTGGCACTTGAGGCTGTTTCCTCTTGTCTTGTCCCAGTTCCCTGGGATCAAAGCCTGACCCTCACCTGGCTGCTCCCTCGTGTCAGGGAGTTGTGCAGAGACAGAAGATCCAGGCTGAGGCCCCCCAGCTGCTTCTCATCAGACTTGTGCTCCAGACTCTTCACTAAATTTCAGTTTAACCCATTAAAACTGGTGCTGCTTTGTTGGAGGCTGGGAAGGAAGGGCTGTGTTTTGGGTTGTTTCTATGGCACACTGGGCCTTGCTTGTGATCTGTAAAGGGTAAAGGAAGGGTTTGTTTGGTTCAGTCAGTTCAAGGCTCTGCCAGCAATATCATTTTCCTTGGATCTGCTGTTCAATAGTAGGGAAGAGACCTTAAAGCCCTTCCCATTCCATCCCCTGCCATAGGCAGGGCCCTCTCCTGCGAGCCCAGGTTGTTCCACACCCCATCCAACCTGGCCTTGAACACTTGCAGGGCTGGGGAAGCTGTGCCTGGGCTGTGGGGCAGTTCTGGAGCTGTGTCCCCCTGTGTTGGTGCTGCAGGCTCTGTGGACACAGGACAGCTCAGCTGTGGTGTACCCCTGCCACGCTGTCATCGTCACCCTGCTCCTCAGGACCGGCGAGCAGAGGTTCTTCCTTGGCCACACAGACAAGGTGAGTGTAGCCCTTGCTGCCCTGCTGTGGGAGCCTGGATGGTGGTCAGGACAAACTCAGGCACTCTCTATATTCTGGTCTTGAAGTTTGCAGTTTATTGCATAGGGTGTGCGTGAAAAGGGCCCTGCAGCTCAGAGCAGGGCAGAAAGAGAGTGGGGAGTGATAGGATTGATAAGAGAGGAAATAAGAGAGAAATTTTCCCATTTACAACACAATAAGTCTTCTTCTTCTATGTTGAATATTCTAATTTCCACTAACTAATCTAATACAAGATACAAATTCTCTAACATTTACATACAACCTATAGAAATCACTACATTACCATGTTTTATTACTTATCTCTAAACCTTATCTTGGATCCTTCCTGTCATGCCTGGAGAGGGTCTCTGCTGGCTCTTTGGTATGTTTGCAGCAACTGGTGTTATCTTAACAAAGGGAGAAGATCTTCAAGCATCCACATTGCTGCTCTCCAGCCGCTCAGTCGAAACCTGCTTTCATTTCAATCTCGTTTATGGTTTCCATATTCTCAAAACCTTTTGCTAGGCAATCATGAGGTTTTCCTGATTCATGCTTGCCAGCAGCCTGGTGGCAGCCCTGTGCTGGCAGCCTGTGCCAGCCTGCAGGGCTGCTGTCCGTGCTCCCCGCAGGTGTCGGCGCTGGCGCTGGGCGGGAGCTGCTCCCTGCTGGCCTCGGCGCAGGCCGGGCCCCGCAGCCTGGGCCGCCTCTGGCACTTCCCCACGGGATCCTGCCTCTGCCTCTTCAAAACCTGCCTGCAGTCCCTCGTGTCCCTCAGGTGTGTGTCAGCACTGCAGCACGGCAGCTTCTCCGTGCTATTGCTGTGTGATAGAGCAGGGATGAGTTACAGCTGCCTGTGCTTGTGCTGAACCTGCTGGCAGCTGGCCTGGGTGTGCTGCAGCTCTGCTCAGCTTATCCCTCAGGTCTTGCTGTCTCCCCATCCCCACAACTTGTCCCCTTTTATGCTCTGTGAGGATGAACCCAGGGTACAAGGAGCTGTTTTTCACCAGGTCTCTCTTCTTGCAGCTTTTCCCACAGTGGAGCTGTTCTGTGTGGTGTTGGGAAGGACGTGCACAGCAAAACGGTGAGAGCTGACCCTGGGGCTGGGAGGTTTCCCTGAGAGAGCTGTTCTCCCACATTCTGTAGTTATTTTCCAGGCAAACCTCTGCTCTTGGCTTTCCTAGTCATGTTCTTGGGTCACATCCTTTTCTCTGCCTAGAGAATACTTTCCCTCTGCCTGATGCTTCTGCAAGTGAACAAATCCTTTTGGAAGCAGCTGAAGAGACCTGCTGGGGTTGTGCTTTGGGGCTGTTCTATCCCTGGAGTGGTCCCAGCTAGGACCAAGGCAGGGTGGTGGGGATATGTCTTTATTTTAATAGCATTTAGAGCAAGATGTGAGGTGAAATCTGCCAGCTCTAGGCATCACTGTGGGAAGGGATGCCAGGCAGTGGAGCTGCCTCCCAGCTTTGTAGCTGGGGATGACGCAGATCCCACGTGTGGCAGTCAAAAATAAACTTGTTCCATGGGACTGGGGGTTTTGTTTTGTCAGTGGAACTGTTTTTCATCCACTGTTTTCATCCTTTAGTGACGACCATCAGCAATTAGCTGTGCCATCACTAAGTGAAGGAAAAACCACACAGTGCTTTGTGTTTTTCCCAGCATGTGGCAGTGTTCTGTGATCTGTGTGGGAGCTGGGGGGTGGGATCAATGGGGTGAAAGCACGGTGGGAGAATGGGGGTGCTGGGGGAGTACCTCTCCCAGGGTGATGCCTCAGCCCATCCCAGCCTCTGAGGTGATGCTGGGTTTGGTTTTAACACTGTGCTGGAATGCAGAGCATCCTCCTGCATTTCTGCAGGCACCTCTGCTTTAGGCAGAGGGTTTGACTCTTGCCCCTGGTGATGGGACTGAGGACACACAGGTCTGCACTGAGCAGGGGATACGTGCTGCCTCCTGCTCCCTCAACCCTGGGGCAGCTCCTGTATCCCAGCAGGCAGAGTTCCCACTGCTCTGTGGATTTTCTTTCCAAGTCTGAGCCCTGTTGCCAGGCAGCCCTGGGATTTAGAATCTCTAATTATGGATTGCAGACAAGGATATTGCCATGAAGCTTTGCAAAGCTGTTGGACTCTCCTAAGCCCTCTGTGCAATGGGTTTTATTTCCCTGCTCCAGCTCTGTTATCAATACTTTGTGCCCAGCTCTGGAGCAGCTGCTGGAGGAAAAGCTCTTCTGCTGCCAAGGTTTTGAGCAGCTCTCCCATCATATTTTCTTGCTTCAGATGGTGGTGGTGTGGAACACTGCTCAGGTGACCCGTGGTGGAAGTGTGACTGTGCTGGCCAAAGCACACACAGATGTGGACATCCAGGCCATGAAGATTGCTTTCTTTGATGATACCAGGTAGTGTGCCAGGAAGAGAAACTGAAAGTATTGATTCTTAGATATTGGGAAGAAATTATTCCCTGTGAGGGTGGGGAGGGGTGCCCAAAGAAGCTGTGGCTGTCCCATATCTGCAAGTGTCCAGGGCTTGGGACAATCTGGGATAGTGGGAGGTGTCCCTACCCCTGGTGGGGGGTGGAACAAGATGAGCTTTAAGGTCCCGTCACCCCAAACCGCTTTAACTCGATAACTGTGGCATGGCTGGGGGTGGGGGGATTTGTGGTGCTGCAGCCACCCGGTTGCCATTCCTGTTCTCAGTCAGGGGCCTTGGGACACTGCCCTTCCCCCAGGGGAGCCCTGCCCTGGTGCTCAGGCTGTGTCTCTGGACAGGATGGTGTCGTGTGGCCGGGACAACGTCAGGCTGTGGCGGGTGCGGAGCGGGGCGCTGCGCTCGTGCCCCGTGGCCCTGGGCGAGTACCACTCCCTGGACTTCAGCGACCTGGCCTTCGAGGAGGGGCCTGGGCAGGAGCAGGAGCCAGAGAACCGTGTGCTGTAAGGCCTGCCACTGCCACTGTCACTGCCACTGTCACGTGTCCTGCGAGCCCTGCACCTCTGCACCTCTCCCTGCTTAGCATTTGCCTTCCCCCTCCACCACAGAGCTTTGCTGGGGTTCTCCCTCAAAATGCAGCTGCCTTCTGGAGCTGGGAGAGGCTCTCCCCACTCAGCACGTGTCACCTCCCAAAAGGGGTTTGGCTGCTCGCAGAACAGCCTCTTTCTTCTGGCCATGCTGCTGTTCTCTCCCCACCTGAAGCTCTGTTGGATTCCTGGGTCAGCAGGAGGAGCCTGGTACACATCCTCTTGCATACAGACACACACTTTGTTGTTTTATTTTAATCATCAAAGCCAGACCTTTGTTGCCACCCCATGCTGTCCCACAAAGGCAGAGCTGTGAGCTCAGCCAGCCTGTGGCAGAGGGAGGCTCCTTTCTGGAGTTTATGGCAAGCTTTTAGCTCTTTTGCTGATTTCTGTTCCTCCACTTCTTTGGAGGTGTGTGGAACACTCAGACACCTTGTTGACCTACTTGTGAGCGAGGATTGCTTTACACAAACCAACTGAACCAAGGTAAACCAAGGTGGTTTTTTACTAAAAGAAGGCTTTCCTGTTTGTTTTTCTTTTTTTTTTACAGCTTTGTGTGCAGCAGGAGTGGCCACGTGCTGGAGGTGGACTACAAGAATGTCTGTGTGAGGAGCGCACGGCGCCTGCTGCCTGCACAGCCCCGGGGGGACGGGGAGGAGCAGCCAGGGAGCAGCTCAGGTGGGAGCAGGGGCAGCCAGGGAGCAGCTCAGGTGGGAGCAGGAGCAGGCAGGGAGCAGCTCAGGTGGGAGCAGGGGCAGGCAGGGAGCAGCTCAGGTGGGAGCAGGAGCAGCTCAGGTGGGAGCAGGGGCAGGCAGGGAGCAGCTCAGGTGGGAGCAGGAGCAGCCAGGGAGCAGCTCAGGGGGAGCAGGAGCAGCCAGGGAGCAGGGGCAGGCAGGGAGCAGGAGCAGGCAGGGAGCAGCTCAGGTGGAAGCAGGAGCAGGCAGGGAGCAGCTCAGGTAGGAGCAGGAGCAGGCAGGGAGCAGCTCAGGTGGGAGCAGGAGCAGCTCAGGTGGGAGCAGGGGCAGGCAGGGAGCAGCTCAGGTGGGAGCAGGAGCAGCTCAGGTGGGAGCAGGGGCAGGCAGGGAGCAGCTCAGGTGGGAGCAGGGGCAGGGGCAGGGAGCAGCTCAGGTGGGAGCAGGAGCAGCTCAGGTGGGAGCAGGGGCAGGCAGGGAGCAGCTCAGGTGGGAGCAGGGGCAGGCAGGGAGCAGCTCAGGTGGGAGCAGGGGCAGGCAGGGAGCAGCTCAGGTGGGAGCAGGAGCAGCTCAGGGGGAGCAGGAGCAGGCAGGGAGCAGTTAAGGTGGGAGCAGGAGCAGGAGCAGCCAGGGAGCAGCTCAGGTAGGAGAGGGGGAAAACCACCAGGGACCACTTCCACCACCACTGGGGTCAGAAATCTGTTCAAACCTACTAGTTCTTTACCTAGTGCTGAAAGATTATTTTGGGGTTGATTAGATCATTGCTATTTGCCTCTTAAGGACTGCAAATAATCTTCCTTAGTACAGTAAAGTATCATTTTAAGAAAGATTTTAGCATTTTAAATGCTGATTGCACTTTCAGAGAAACACTACTTTTAGAAACATCAGACAAGGTCTTCATTAGCTGATGGGAAACTTAATGGAGAGATGGAAAAAGAACTAAGATTAAGGAAAAAGATGAATTTGGGGATTTTTTCATTATTCAGCTGGTGCAGAGCATTCGGGGAATCTTTGTCACTCTACATTAAGTAGACCAACTTTCAGCTCTTCCATTAACTTGAACAGCAGGAAGAATTCACTTTCAAGTGTGATTGCTCTGATATCTTGAAACTTAGTGCATAGTTTGCTTTGGCAAATTGAGCTAATTAATCTATAATGTGGCCTTTGAGAGGTATGTAACTGCAGTTCTCACTTCATGGGCAAGAAAGGGCCCAAAAGGAGATGAAACTAAAACCTTGGTGCCTCCTGGTCTCAGTGCTGCCTCTAACTTAAGGCCTTTATACCTGAGTTTAGGTTAGATTTTGGGGAAAATTTCTTGACTGAAAGTGTGATAAGACATTGGAACAAGCTGCCCATTCTGTCCCTGGAAATGTTCAAAATGCCTGTGGATGGGCACTTGGAGACATGGGCTGGTGGTGGGATAATGTTGGGCTCAATGAGGTTTTTCAATCTTAATGATTCTATTAATCAAAACCTCCCAGTTTGTAGATCTGTATCTCCCTTCTGCAGAGAGGCTTTGGGACATGGCAATGAAAGGGTTTGTACCTCAGGCAGTTATCAGTCTGGGATATCCTTTGCTATAGAATCCTGTCTCAGGCAAAAATGTGGCATGGGTAGGAATTTTCTGTGCCTGGCAAGAGTTTCACAATGGTAAAGAGGAGTTTGGAGCCCTGAAAAGGGCTGGCTGAGACCCTTCAGCCTGTTCTGCCAGTCCCTGTGGGCTTCCTGCATCCTCCTCAAGCTCCAGCTGGGGCTGGGGGGGCTACCACACTCAGCTCTTGGATGGGCGCCCTCTCAGATTGAGTTTTCTTGTTTCACTGTATAAAATGCTGTTTTTTGGGTTTCCAGGCCCTGGGATTGCTATAAACAGTATCAGCATATCCTCGACCTTCTGTGCCACAGGATCAGAGGATGGCTACATGAGGCTGTGGCTGCTGGACTTCTCAGCTGCTGTCTTAGAGGCAGGTGAGTAGAGGTGGGAGTGGTGCTTCTGAGCTCCACATCTGCTGCAGATCCAGAGCTCCACTGCCACAGCTCCCACAGCAATCCTCAGCAGTGAGGGCTGTGTTGTGTATGCTGCCTCCAGGGCTGGCTGTCAGTTCAGTGGCAATTATTCATGTTTATTGTAACTCATAGGAGAAAGACAGGATCTCCTGGGAGAGAACAGACTTTCCATCATGATTTGTGTGCCCTTCTAGCCACGGCTCATCTGTCCATGAAAAATTAGGGAAGAAGCTGAGCAGTTGTTGATTGTTTCAAAAACAATCACCATTACAGCAGGGCCCAGGGACTTTAGGAAGGGCAGAGACTAATCTCTCTAACCTGTCACTAAACTCACAAGCATTCAAAGACCTGCAAACATTCAGTCTTCAGGTCGTGGGCTGCTCATTCCTGTGGGCATTGCTTTCCTAAATATGGGTCTGCAGCTATGTTCCTGCTGCTCCTTTCCCAGAGGATTTGTTGACTCCTGTGTCTTTCCCCAGAGCATGAGGCTTCAGTGAGTTCTGTCTGCATCAGCCCAGACAGCCACAAAGTCCTGACCACAACAGCTTCTGGGAATCTGGGCTACCTGGATATCCAGGCCCGGGACTACAACACGCTGATGCGCTCTCACAAGGACTCTGTGCTGGGCTTCTCAGTGGAGGGCAAGTGGAAGCAGATAGCAACAGTGTCCCAGGACAACACCATCCGAGTGTGGGACCTCCCCTCCAGGCAGCAGGTGGGTCAGACAAGAGGCAGCTGGTGGCTCGTGTCCTGGTTTGTCCTGGTTTGAAGGACAGGTGTCTGCCAATAAAGGCAGAAGCTTCTCTTTGAAATGGAGAATGTAAACCCCCTCCCTCCAAATTATTATTATAATTTTGAAATTAAGGGGCTCTCAGGCAAAGATATGGGAATTAGGAATAACAGTTCTTTATTAGGAAAATTAAAATAGAAATGCAGTATTACAAAGAACAATCCCAACCCTGCCAGAGTCAGAATCCAAGCTGTCAGTCAGTCAGGGTGTTGGCACAGTCCCATTCAATGGTGGCTGCATCCTCCTGCAGTGGCAGATGTGGTTCAGTTGAAGCAGTGCTCCTGGAGAAGGTGCAGTTTTCCTCTGAAGCTCCAGGGATGATGTGGAAAGGTCTGGCTTTCCTCTGGAATCCAGTGGAAAGAAAGTAACTTGCTGTCCCAAATCTCAGTTTTTATCTAGGTAGGAAAGGCTTGGCTCCTCCCCTGGCTGGAGCATCTCCCAGTGGGATGATGGAATTTTATCAGTCATGCCCTGGGACTCAGTGGCCATTAACAGGAGATATCTCCTGGAGGGAGGATGGGCTGTGGAAAAGATAAAGATGATTGCCCCACCCTGTCCCAAAGATGGCCCATTAGCAGATAATATGTGCCAGGAGATAAGGGTCACTGCCCCACCCGGCTCCAACAGATGGTGACAGAATACACGTTTCTGGCCACATCAACCCAACACACCCTGGTGTCTGTTTGATCCAGTTATCAAAGCCCCACAGTTCAGGAGCCCTCCCTGAAGAATGAGGGGTACTGTGGGCAGGGGATCCTTTGGAAGTGCAGAGTTCTGAGATACTGTTAGACAAAACTATTTCCTTTTCCTCCATCTTTTAAAGGTTGCTTTTTAGCACAAACCATAACACCTAAGGGCTTTATCTAAATGCCCAAAGAGCCAGGACTTCACTGGGCTTTGAATCCATCCAGGCAGGAGCAGGGACATGCTCATGGTGGAGATGTGAGGCTGACCAGTTGTTGGGTCCAGCTGCAGCTCCAGTCTTCTCCAGCTTCATGCCTGTGGTGTCTCTTCCCTGCAGCTGTATGACTTTTCAGCTGCAGAGGAAGCTCCATGTACTGTGGCCTTCCACCCCTTCTGGAAGATCCTGGCCTGTGGCTTCGACAGCGGGGTGGTGCGGACCTTCAGCCTGGCTGCCTCTGACCTCCTGCTGGAGCACAAGTGAGTGAAGTGGGAGCTGCACGGGTCTAACTGGGTGTCCTGGTGATGAGACAGAGCCACAGTGGCAATCAGGGAGCTCCACAAGACTCAGGTGCCAGCTGGGTGGGTTTGGGACAGATCCCGCTGTGCTGAGGCTCTGGGAGGTGAAAGCCCAAGTTGTGAAAGCCATGAGGGTTTTCTTTGTGACTTCCCAGTGGACAGCAGTAGGAAAGAGCTTGTCCTAGAGAGCAGCTGGGCAGGAAGGCCTGGTGAGCCTCAGTGTGGGATTTGGAGGATGATCCAAAGGGAGAAGGGAGCAGGTTCCATCCAGGCTGGAGCGCTGCACTTGCTGCTCCATTTCCTGGCAAATTGGAGTGTTGGTTGTCCTGGGCTGCTACAGGGGTGAGCACAGTGGAGTCCTGCTCTGTTCCTGGTTAATTGGTTCTTCCCCATGTTACATTCAACATCACCACTGTTCCCTCTGTCTGTAATTCCTTTTTCTCTTCACTTTTTCTGCCCTTTTTCAGGCAGCACCGCACTGCAATCACCGGGCTGACCTTCTCTCCAGATGGCAATTTTATGTTCAGCTCCTGCTTGCAAGGAACTCTGGCTCTGTACAGCTTGGTGGCAAGGAAGACCCAGGTTCTGAGAGTTCTGGGTAAGACTCTAGGGTTGGGGTTGCCTTTTTTCTTTTTTTGTATTAGCACAGACATTCTGACACCACGGCCAGCCCAAACTCAGCCTGCTTGGAGTGATATTTCCCAATGAACCTTCTGAGCTTTGTCGTTTCTCCCTGCACTGGGCATTGCTGGAGCACCAGGAGAGGCTGAGGGAGCTGGGAAAGGGGCTCAGCCTGGAGAAAAGGAGGCTCAGGGGGAGCCTTTTGGCTCTGCACAACTCCCTGACAGGAGGGGACAGCCAGGGGTGGGTCAGGCTCTGCTCCCAGGGATAACGACAAGGGGAAATGGCTTCAAGTGCCCGGGGAGGTTTAGATGTGATCATGGAAAAATTCCTTCAGGGGAAGGGGTGGTCAGGCACTGGCACAGATGCCCAAGGCAGTGGTGAAGTCACCATCCCTGAAAGGATTTAAAAGAGATGTGGATGTGACACTTGAGGACATGAGTTATGGACTTGATGATCTTAGAGGGCTTTCCCAACCTCAATGATTCTGTGATTTCTGTTTGTACCTTCTGTGTCAGCAAACCCAGTGACTGCCAGCACTTCCCTACCTGTCCTGGTTCAAACCCTCTCCTGCTGGTGTGATGATTTCATGAATGTGCTGGGGTCACAGAGATTTATTCATGCCCAAGCCCTGACTCTTTCAATTCTGTGCATGTACAATTTAATTTGTTTGAAGTGGATTGTTGCCCTAATCCTGCCTGCAGCAGAGCTGCTCTGTGCTGGTGACTGGAGCTGGTGGAGAGCTGGAGGCAGCAGGGCAGGAGCAAGGCAGTTTGGAAAAATTAGTGTCACATTTAATGTACCCTTTGGAAATTAGTTGTGACAGCACAAGCTTGGGCAGGGAAAGCAAACTCTGGTTTTTATACAGTGCAATATTGCACAAAGAAGATGAACCTGCCCCAGGAAGTGTACAGGAAAATAAACAGGGGTTGGAGGAATCAGGGAATTCATCCAAAATCACCCAGGTTTGGTGTCAGTGCTGCAGCTGGACCTTCACGTGGTGACTCTGCTCTGAAACTGTGTTTGCTGCCTGGTCACGTTCCAGGGACAGAACAGTGGAATTATGGTCGTGGAATAAATGCAGAGAATTGCTGTAATTTCTGTGATTTTCAGACCTCTGGGTCTCTCTGCCCTCTGGACTGACATCAGTGTGGTGCTGCTCAGCCCTGACCTCATTCTGCTCTGGGTTCAGGCACCCAGGCTGCAGCCGAGATCTTGCAGAGTTCCTCTTGTAGTGCTGAAATCAATTTTATTCCTTTGACTTTGTTCTGCTCTCCTTGAAAATGCTGCTTGTTCACTCAGGCAACAAGCTGTGCATCTCAGCCTTGTTTTTGAGGTGGTTCACTGCACATTCTGGGTGTGTAAGTGAAATTCGTAGCATCTCCTCAGTACAGGCTGCTGGGAGAAGCTGCAGCTGCTGCTCAGCAGCACCATCAGAGTGGGCTTTGCTCCTCCTCACTGTCTTTGTTGCTCTCACTCTCTGTGTCCCCAGGCAATGTGGTGGCCCGGGATGGTGGCAGTGGTGTGGACACCCTGGTGGTCAGTGGGGACAGTCGCCTGCTGGCCTTCGTGGGGCCCTCCAAGTACGTCGTGACAGTGATGGAGGCCTGCTCCCTCGATGAGGTACCCAGCAGGCTGCCCTTGCTCCTGGGCACAGGGGTGTCCCCTGGAAACTCCACAGGCAGCACCCAAGGAGGTGAATCAGGGCACCAGCTGACAATGAGCTCCCTGTTTTCCCTTCTGTGAGACAGAAATAACAAATTCAAGGTTTCTACTCCTCATGGCTTCGTTCCCCTCTAGAAAGAGAATTTGGAGAGGTGCTGTGGAGATTGTCAGCTCTCACCTCTCTCTTAACCTGCTCTCCTGGGCATCACCTGGACCTGCAGCCCCTCATTAAGTGGGAAAGGAAGGGTCCAGAGGACTCCTTAGCCTCGTGTTAGGAGTGTGGGAGCAATCCTGAGGCTCCTGCAGTGGTTGTTCAGTGACTTTTTGTTCCACAGCTGCTGAGGGTGGACATCAGCATCCTCGACCTGCACAACACCTGCACTGTGTTGGACTCTGCAGTGAAGGTCTGCTTTGGCCCCGTGCTTCAGGGTGAGCTCCTGGTATCCACTTCTTCCAATAAAATCCTGGTGCTTGATGCAAAAACCGGACGACTGGTGCGAGAGGTAGGACACTGAAATTCATCTGCAAGGTTTCCTGTGGGGCTGGGCACTTCATGTCTCCATGGGAGGTTAAATGAGAGAAAAACTCCTCCTGGAGCTCACAGGCTTCAAAGAAACACAGGTGGGAAGCCTGCAGCTGTCCCAGTGTGCTCGTGCTCAGGGTGAGCCTAAGCTTGTCCTTGTTTTCTGCACTGTCACACTGCTGTTCTTTTGCTGAAGTGTAAATAAGGACAGGAACCAGCTCAGCTAAGGCTGATGATGCCATTTCTTGTCCTCAGGTGTCCTCTGTGCACAAGCTGACCTGTTCCTCCTTGGCACTGAGCAAGGATGGCCGGTACCTGCTCACTGCTGGTGACAAGGTCATCAAAGTGTGGGACTATCGGATGCGCTTCAACATCAACTTCCAGGTACTGCCCACACAGGGAGGGCAGGGGCTGGTGCTGCATTGCTGGATCCCCAGAGAAGAGAGCAGCAAGTGGGCCCTGTATGACTTTGCCCAGTGTACCCAGTCCCAGTTTGCCCAGCAGAGAAATGCAGCTGCGATCCCACATTGTAGCAATGCCCAGCAGTGGGCACAGGCTGGGGCTGCCAGAGCACCCCAGTGAGACCCTCTGTAAAGGACAGAGGGAGGTGATAGCTCTGTGTTAGGGACAGGGCCACATGGAGAGGAAAATGGCTCACCCAAGGCTTCAGAGGCAGGATCAGACTTTGGACTCTTCAGCTTTTCTTCCTTCCCCAAATGAGTGTGGTGGAGGTCAGCCCCGGTTTGATCAGCCCATAGGTGTGAGAACTGTAGGTGTGATAGATCCTTCTGCTGAGGCCTGTAGACCCTGGCTGTGCAGGACATGGAGTGGAGTAACCCCATCCTGACAGGACAGGTGATGAAGAAGGACTCAAGGTGTGCTCTCTCCCAGGTGTTCATCGGTCACTCAGAGCCTGTGCACCAGGTCGCCTTCACCCCTGACCAACAGCACGTCATCAGCGTTGGGGATGCCATCTTCCTCTGGGATTTCCTAGCTCCACCTCCAGCCAGGTCATCCCCAGGCAGGTAATGGTGCTGGGCAGTGCCTCCCCTGTGTCCCCTTTCCGTGCCCCATCCCTGTGTGACTCCTGTCTCCTCACCTTGCCAGGGCTCATTCCCCTGCATCCACACTGCTGCTGAGGTCAGGTGAGTTTGCCTCTTCCCATGAGTTCTGCTGGCAGCTTTTACAGAGGGTAGGGATTTCTGGGGGATAGTTCCTTCCCTGAGAAGGTCATGTAGTGGGGGACACACCAGCTAATTAGCCTTGAAGGACAATCTCAGATTAATTGGCACACCTCAGTCTGCTTAGGTGGGGGTATTCTGAGCAGAGCCACTCTGGGCTTTCTGGTAGATTTTCAACTTTTGCCTTCTGTATTTCTCCGCCTCCATCTCCTCTGTCTTTCTCCCTTATTGTCTCTTTCTCTCTGTCCCTCTCTTTCTTAAAACACAGAGAAGTGGTTTCTGTGGCAGCTGGAAAACTGAGTTTGGAGGTGTCATCCAGAAGGATGAGAGGAGCATGGGGTGAAGGAAGTGACACCAAGCCTTTTCCTTTCCCAGAGAGCAGCTCTGAGGAGCCCAAGGATGTCCCTGACACCCCCCGGCAGACAGTGCCTGTTCCATCACTGTCCTCCCCACCGTGTTTGGATATCAGCTCTGCCCACCCAGCAGGATTTCAGAGTAAGAGGAACTGCTTGTGGGAAAGGGGAAAATGAAGCTTGTTTTAGGAAAAACTTGCCTAGTTCAGCAGCATCCTTGGAGCCATCCCTACCTGTGATCCCTTCTGGCAGACTGACAGAACAGCCTGCAATTCCTTCCCCTGAGCTGGAGGTGCTGGGGTTCAGCACCCCTTTATCCTCTGCTCTCCTCCACATTCTGAGCTGCTGGCACAGCTTCTCTGTGCTAAACACCTTGTTTGTCATTCCTAATAGGAATTGTCTGCTTTGCCCTCCACCCTAACAGCTGGGCTGTTCCACAGAGCAGGGGAATGACACTGCCACGAGTCAGGCACATTTGAAGATGGCTCCATCTTCCACTGATTTTTCTACCCAGGTATTTTCTCCGAGTCAGACAGGGAGGAGGAGGAAGCAGATCTGCCAGGCAGCAGCAGGAAGGTGGCAAATGTGCACAAAGATGTCTCAGTCCTTGTGGTAGAATCAGATGGGAATGAGGAGCCTGTTGTGAGGCCCAAAGTGCAGCAGGAGAGCCCGAGGTCTCCTGAAAAACCATCAAAAGGTAAATCAGGGGTATTGCTGGTTTGTACAGAGCTGCAGGAGTTTTCCTTTGGGCATGACCTTCCAAGGGAAGTCAGTATTGAGGGAAGCTCACACTGATCCCTAAAACTGCTCATTTTTCTGGCTGTTTCCCTGCTGCTGCTTCTGGGCACACGAGAAGCCTGTCTTCAGCCTGGAGCCAGTATCATCTCTGAGTGGCACATCCCATTAAATCCAGCTGCAATTAAAGCTCCCAATGGCTCTATTAATAGCTGCACAGCCTGGGAGCTGCAGCGGTGTGTGGCGACCTGCCAGGAGCAGCAGCTGCCAGCGCTCAGCCCCAGCAGGACTTGTTGGAAAGCCTCAGGATAAAACTGCCCCCCATGCTCCTGTTACAGGAGCTGTGGGGCTCATGGTTTCACAGGGATGCCTGGAGCATGAGGTGTGGGTGTCCTTAGGCTGTTTGCAGTGTGGTGGGGCTGAGTGGGGAAGGAACTGACCCAGGGAATGGCTGGAGCTGTGTCAGGGAGGGTCAGGCTGGATATCAGGAAAAGGTTCTTCCCCCAGAGGGTGTCAGGCATTGAACAGGCTCCCCAAGGAATGGGCACGGCTGCCAGAGCTCCAGGAACGCTTGGATGATGCTCTGAGGCACAGGGTAGGATTGTTGGGGTATCTGTGCAGGGCCAGGGGTTGGACTTAGGATCCTTGTGGATCCCTTCCCACTTGGAATATTCCACATTCAACACTACAGTTTGATTTTTGCTTGTGTGTGTTCACACATGCACAGCATGCCACAGCCTGGGTGCTGCTCCCAAACCCTTCCCAGGACTGTTTTCTCTTCTGTGTGGCAGAACCCAGGAAAGGGACCAGACCTCCCAAATCCCAGTGTTCCATTCGCCCGGAATCCTACCGGCATTTCACTCCTCGCTTCAAGGCATCAGTGCTCCCCCAGGTGAGAGTTGTGCTGGTTACCAGGTGGAGAACAGGCATTCTGGGACTAGGGTAGGTGGATTTTCCAAATTGTTTCCATTTTGTTCTCTGTTGGAAAGCAATTTGGGAAATATACCTCTGGGCTGATGTTCAGTGAGAAATTCTAACGTTAATTCCCTGCTCTCCTCTACATGTAACTCTTCTCAGTCTAGTAAAAAATGAGTTGTGTTCAACTCTTTTGGTGTTGCCCAAATCTGCATACATTTTTATTCAAAAGGCATGGAAATGGCATGTGCTATTGAGAGTGAAAGACGAGTGAGCAATGGAGTGATTCATTGTGCTCCCATATTTGCGAGCAGCTGCATTGGCAGAGCAGGCTGGGGAAGGCAAATCCATGGAGTGTAGTGAGGAGAGACACAGCACAGCTCCTGCTCTGTTAATAAACACAGCAGGAATAAAGCAGAAACTTAACTCAGCCCTTCCCTAAGCTCTGCTGCTAGTGCTGGGAGAACAGCTACATCCAGATTTCACCCCCAGTCCTCTCCTCTGTCCCTCCACCTGGCAGCATTTTTCTTCCAGTTCCCTTCCTATTGAAATATCTGCATCCCAAGGCAGCCAAACCCATGGAACTGTTTCCCAGCGGGATTAGCAGCTGCTCCTTGGCTGGGCATTTCCTGCCAGCCTGTTTTGTGCCCCATCTGAAAGCATCTGTGCCTGGCTGTGCTGGGGCAGTGTCTCTTTTGTTATGGAATATTATTTGTCTCTTCCATTATGGAATTGTGTGAGTGTTGGCATAGATCTGTGTGGGATGTGTGTTTGAGGACACTCACTTTTTCCTGTGTGGGTGTTGATGCACCTGACCAGACCATTCTTCCAGAGATTATTTTAAGCCAGTGTCTGTTTTTCTTGCAGAGTTTCTTGTCTCCTCCAGCGGGCAGTGAAGTGCTGAAGCTGAAAGCAGTGATCGGCTACAATGGGAATGGCAGAGGGAATATGGTGTGGAACCCAGATACAGGTACACTGGGAATGCTCTGGAGTGGTGGGATGTGTTGCAAGAGAAGCTGTGGCTGCCCCTGGATTCCTGGAAGTGTCCAAGGCCAGGCTGGACAGGACTTGGAGCAGCCTGGGATAGGGAAAGGTGTCCCTGCCCATGGCAGGGGTGGAACAAAATGGGCTTTAAGGTCCCTTCCAATCCAACCCACGAGTGATTCTACTCTGTGATTCTAGGGGTGTCTACTGAGTGAAGTTATGATCTTCTGACTGTTGGATTGGGATCTTTGCTTGAACACGGGTTCTTTGTGTTGGTAAAATCCATAGATCTTTGCTGTTGGCAAGCTTTAGTTGGCGGGGCAGTCTGAGGCTCCAGTTGTTGGGTGGACAGAGCAGGAGGGAAGCTCACAAAGCCCATTCTGCTCCTTTCTCCAGCTGGAATGACACCCAGCTCTGCTTTACTCAGGTTAAGGAAAGTGAGATTTCGCCCCGCTCCCAACCTGCTGCTGCTGAGCTGCATCAAAACTCAGCTTTTACGTATTAATGAATCATAGAATTTTCCACGTGGGCTGTGGTGGGGGCTGTATGTGCAGCCTTTCCATGAAAACATCCCCTCTCCTCCCCCTCCTCTGCCAGGCTTCTTCGCCTACTCCTCTGGCTGCGTCATCGTGGTTGAAGACCTGCACTCGGGGTCCCAGAACCACTGGCTGGGCCACGCCCAGGAGATCTCCACACTCACCCTCAGCCACCATGCCCAGGTAGGAGAGAGGCTGCTGCTGCCCCAGGCCAGGGCTTGTCCCTGTCACTTTGCAATCCCACAGCCTAAAATCCCATCCTCCTTCTGCCTGGAGGCTATGGAAGTTATTTTGGAGTCAGCTAGCTATTTGTTGTGCTGGCTCAGTGTGGGCTGGAGAATGTCCAGAGAAGGGAACAGAGCTGGGGAAGGGGCTGGAGCACAAGTCTGATGAGGAGCTCAGGGAAGGGCTCAGTCTGGAAAAAAGGAGGCTCAAGTGGGACCTTCTGGATCTCCACGACTCCCTGACAGGAGGGGACAGCCAGGGGGAGTCAGGCTTTGCTCCCAGGGAACAGAGACAGGAGAGGAAACGTCCTCAAGCTGTGCCAGGGGAGGTTCAGGTTGAACATCAGGAAGAATTTCTCCATGGAGAGGGTGGCCAGGCATTGGAAGAGGCTTCCCAGGAGTGGTCAAGTCCCCATCCCTGGAGGTGTGCAAGGAATGACTGGATGTAGCACTCAGTGCTCTGGGCTGGTGACAAGGTGGGGATCAGTCACAGGTTGGACTCAATGATCTTGGAGATCTCTTCCAGCCTCAATGATTCTGTGATTCTGTAAAGGCTGTTCTCTTCCTCTGGGTGATGCTGCCTTTCCCTCCTGCCATCAGCTGAATGTTGTTTCTCAGTGAATTCTCCATTTGCCAACCACATCCCTTTAATGTGGGACTGAAAAAACTGTTAAGGCTAACAAGCCTTGTCTAATTACTTACACATTGTTCTGTTAGGTTCTTGCCTCTGCCTCAGGGAAGAAGGATGGAGACTCCCACTGTCAGATCTGCATCTGGAGCACCCAGGATGGGGCCTGCACAGCAGAGCTGTTCCACCATGAGACACAAGTGCAGGCCATGGCATTCTCCTGGGATGACAGGTTCCTTGTCACCATAGGTGAGCACTCCTCCAACAGCAGCTGTGGGAGCAGGGGTGCACCCCAGAGCAGACAGCTCATGGCAGGAGGGTGCTGTGAGCACCAAATACCTGCCAGATGTGCAGCAGGCTCGTGGGTAGAAAGCTGTTGTGTGGTATCTTTGGGACAGCAGGGAATGCAGCAGTTACAGCTTTCTTCTCCTGACTCACTGGTGCTTCTTAAACCCCCTGTAAATGGTTTGTGGTTACTATTTATAGTGTGCAAAGGGAAAAGCCTTCTTCTGGACTTGTTGTTGCTGCCTAGATGGACTTGGACAGAAGTAGCCAGGCTCCCAACTGTGAGCCTCCTGCCAGGCAGCCATGCCAGCACAGGATGGATGCTCAAGCTGTCTGTTTTGTTCAGGCAGGGGACATTTAAAGGACAACATGCAATTAGGAAGCTCTTGTTTTGCATGAGAGGGGACCTGTGGAGCAGGCAATACGCTCACTCCAGGCTGGTGAGGCTGCCTTTGGGAAGAAAAGCAGGCTGGAGAGAAAGGGAGCTTTGTGCTCTTCAGGGAGCAGTGTGGGAGAGGAGCTCTCTTCCTCCAGCTCTGGTCTGGGCTGCAGGGGAGGGAAAAGCTGAAAGTCTCCACAGAGCTTGAGAAAGGCAGCAGGAGAGCACTGTCCTCCTGAGCTCTCCGGAAGTTTGGGAATTTTGCCATCACTGAGGCCAGTGCCTTCTGCTCTCACCCAGCTGTGGTGGCTTCCATGGAGGTCAGCTCCCACCTCAGCTGGGACCTTGGCAAAGGTGACATCCTGGATTAGCCCTGAGTGCCCAGTGTCACTGGAGAGTTTGTGTGGGCATTCCCCAAGGTGTGCAGTGACTCCTAAGGATGGAGGAAGAGCAGGAAAACTGCTCTGCCTGCTGCAGTCGCAGCCCTGGCTGCTCTAAATGACTCCACTGCCAGGACAGGTTTGCTACAACCTCCATTGTGAAGTGATGGGCCAGTCCTGTCTGTCCTTAACTTGGGCAAGCATCTCTTGTGTCGTGCAGCTTGTGCTGAGCACAGGAGTTGTGCCCATGCCTGGAATGGTGTTTGGGACTGTTGTCTCCCAGCAGCTGGATGAGGGAGTGACACAATGTGTGTGTGCTGTGTGGGTGCTTGTGAGCACCCTGAGGCAGCAGAATTCTTCCTCCTGTCTTTGCCCTTTTCCTTAGGAGACTACAGTGACCAGACCATGGCTCTGTGGAGCAACCACACCTATGAGCTCCTGCTTTCTACTTGTTTCTTGGAGCCTCTCCACGATGTGGCTTTTAGCCCTGTCTCTCACCAAGGCCTGGCCTGTGTGGGGAGAGGAGCTGTGATGTTCTGGCTGTTGGAGCAGCAGGGAGATGCTGTCAGACCCAAGGTAAACCTTCCTTTTACCTTTTAAGGTTTATTTTCAGCATCTCTGACTTATTTTCCAAACCCCTGGTGAGGGCTCTGTGATGATTTTTCTCAGTGAGGTGATATTGACTGTGCACAAGCAGCTTTTGGTTGTATTTGGGGCATTAACTGCAGGAAGTGAGAGGAGGAGGATATTTTTTTTTTCTCCTGATGCATCTAAGCATGTTCATTCCCTTTGACATTCCTGGCTTTTGTGCTCTGGCAGGTTCATCGAGCCCCTGCCCCAGACGTGCTGGGGCTGGTGGAGCTGACATCTCTGTGTTATGGTGCTGATGCTCTGCTTTACACTGGGACCAACTCAGGCCAGATCTGTGTGTGGGACACAGAGACCAATTCCTGCTTCATGACGTGGGAAGCTGATGAGGGTGAGATTGGTGAGTGCTCAGGGCTGTAAGGGGGAATGTGCTGGGGAAGAAGCCGTGGGCTTGCAAACTTCCCAATTCAGCTGTGCTTGGAAAAGCAGTTTGCTGTGTTGGATGCAAGATGTGTGGGGTGGCAATGGATCTGTGACTTGGGTTTCCTGGGGCTTCATAAAATCATTAAGGTTGGAAAAGGTCTCTAAGATGATCAGGTCCAAGCACTAACCCAGCACTGCCAGGTCCAGCATTAATCCATGTCAAACACCCACGAGCTCTTTGAATCTTTCAGGGATGGTGAGTCCACCACTGATGTGGGCAGCCTGCCAAAGCCCCTACAGACCTGTAGCCTGTAAATCAGGGTTGGGCTGTAGAACCCTCCCACTTTCCTGCCCAAGTGGCTGTCAGGAGTGATGCCAGGTGCCCTTCCTCCCCAGGTGTGCTGCTGTGTCGGCACAAGCGGCTGGTGAGCGGCAGCAACACCAAGCGCATCCGCCTGTGGTCCGTGGCCACCGTGCAGGAGCTGAGGCTGAAAGGGCCCCATGCCAGGTAGGAGCTCATGGCCCCTCCCCTGCAGCCCCAGGGCCTGTCTGAGAGTGGCTTTTCACAGACAGACACCACGTGCAAGCACGCTGCTCCTGCTACTCTTCATCCTTAGCTTTTTCTCTCCATCCCGTGACTGCAGGTTCTTTCTGTCTGGATCTTTTGACTGAATTTTTGCCACAGGTAGCTGAACCCTCTTAATAGTGGAAGTGGGTGTTTATCGTGCCTGAAGTTTGTGTCATGGTTTGTAGGAATTCCTTTAGGAGAATTAGAAGAAATACATAGCCTTTGTTTCTTCTCTCATGCTATTGCATGCCCTGTTTTTTTTTTCTTCCCTGTAAAAAGATGATTGAAGTGCAAATCACAGAATCATGGAATGGTTTGGGTAGGAAGGAACCTTCAAGACCATCCCATTCCAACCCTCCCTGCCATGGGTGGGGACACTTTTCACTATCCCAAGTTGCTCCAAGCTCTATCCAGCCTGGTCTTGGACACTTCCAAGGATGGAGCAGCCACAGCTTCTGTGGGCAACCTGTGCCAGGGCCTCCCCACCCTCATGGAAAGAATTCCTTTCCCATATCCCATCCAACTCTGCCCTTTGAAGTGGGAAGCCATTCCCTGTGTCCTGTCACTCCAGGCTCTTGTCTTGTCTCCAGCTCTCCTGGAGCCCCTCCAGGCACTGGAAGGGGCTCTGAGCTCTCCCAGGATGAACAACCCCAGCTCTACCAGTCAGTGTTCCATGGACAGAAGCCCCTCACTGAAATGGTTCATTAGAAAGTTGAATTTAAAGCAGCCAGAGTGGCTATTCCAACATCTGAGCCAGTCCTTCTCCCACCCTGCCTTCCTCTAGGTGTGGCTCAGTCCTGCTGGAGCACGAGATCACCCTGGATGGGACAATTGTGAGTGCAGCCTTTGATGACTCCCTGGAAATGGGAATTGTGGGCACCACGGCAGGGACCCTGTGGTACATCAACTGGGTGGAGAGCACCAGCATCCGACTCATCAGCGGCCACAAGAGCAAGGTCAGAGGGGCTGGGCCTGCTTTGAGTTCTGCTCTTGCTTCAGGGTATCTTTCTTCTACAGAGAAAAAGGTTCAGATGGTAGGAGAGAAGGTATTTTATGGCAACTTGCAGTGCACCTTGCCTGGTCCTGCCTTTGGGGCTGGGTTTACTGTGCACAGTGCCTGGTCCTGCCTTTGGGACTGGGTTTACTCTTTCCCATGATTGATAAGGTTGGAAAAGAGCTTTATGATCATCAAGTCCAAGCACCAACCCAGCATCACCATGACATTCACCTTAAATCATGTCCCCAAGTGCCACATCGGCACATTTTTTGAACACTCTCGGGTATGGTGACTCCACCACTGCCTTGGGCAGCCTGTGCCAGTGTTTTACAAGCCTTTCTATGAAGAAATGCTTCCTAATATTCAATCTAAATCTTTGGTGCAAGTTGAAGACATTTCCTTTTGTCCTGTTAGCCCAAAAGCAAAGCTCTGCACCTTCATTTGTGTTCCTCTCATCTGGTGTCTCCCGTGAGCAGAATCCTGGGGGATGAAGGGGCAGGGCAGCTGAAGGAAGAAGTTAAAAAGCAGTAGATGTGCTCTGGGCTGTGGCACCCACAGAGCCCCTGATCTCTGCCTTTTCCCTGGAGCAGGTGACCGAGGTGTGCTTTAGTCCTGACGAGAGTCACTGTGCCACGTGTGGGGAGGACGGCAGCGTGAGGATCTGGGCTCTGGGCAGCACAGAGCTGGTGGTGCAGTTCCAGGTGCTCAACCAGGTAAGTGTTTGTGGCGCTTCAGTCCCTTCCTCTTGGCACAGGGAAGTGTCCCCTGTGTCACTGGGTCTCTGGAAATTTCCTTGCAGAGCTGCCAGTGCCTGGCCTGGAAGCCTCGTCCCGTTGGGGTGTGGCCTTGTCCTGGTGAGAGCCAGCACGTGGTGGCAGGGTACAGTGATGGCACTGTCCGTGTGTTCAGTGTTTCCAGGACAGAGATGGAGCTGAAAATGCACCCCCACGCTGCTGCACTGACAGCAATCACCTACTCCACTGATGGTGAGGCTGCCTGAGGTGACAGTGGGGACATGTGACCATGGGGAATGTGGCTTGGTGCTGCCTGGGTTCACCCTGACCTCCAGCTGCTCTGTGTCCTGGCCACCTGCCTAAAACCCCAGGGCCAGGGAGAGCCACAGACCTTGTCTCAGTGAGCTCTGGTGACTCTGCCAGCTGAGCACATGGTGGGTGGACACGGGAGGTGCATTGGCTCTGGGATAGCCAAGGGATTTGGGTACAACAAACACCTTTGTTTGCTAATCTACTGTGGCTCTTCTTTGGTGTGGAGGTTTATTGGGTGTCTCTGAGACATCTCATCATTCCCAGCCCTTGACTGGGATGTTCCCAGCCTTTCACAGTGTTTCAGGACACTGGTATCCCATGGTCTTGGACCTATCTCCTCTGACCTTTTTCTCCTCCTACAAGAAGTGTCCCATTCTTTCCTCTGCCAACAGGGGAAATGATCTTGTCAGGGGGCAAGGATGGGATAGTGGCTGTCAGCAGCCCTCGCACTGGGATGACCATCCATGTCCTGGCTGACCACAGGGGCTCCCCCATCACTGCTCTCCAGTGCACCAGGAAGCAGGTGAGACCTCAGGAGCGAGTCCAGTACCCACATGTCACTGCACAGCTCAGGGAAAGCAGCATGGCCAGCAAGTCTGCTTTGGTGTCCCTTGCTTTTCCTCTCTGGAAATCTTCCTCTATCCCCTCCAGCAACTTCTGATCTGTTTTTCCAGAGATACATTCAGTGGAATAAAGCTCCATGTGTTGCAGGTGCAGTCTGAGTGAGGCTGTGCCTGCAGGGGGACCTTTGGTGGCAGTTGTTGACACCCTGCACACAGGTGTGACATGATCCTGTGCCACAGGCTCTTGGAGAGCATCATTCCTCAGGAGCAGCCCAGGCTGTGAGCTTGCAGCCCCTGTGTCCCCAGAAAGGCTCTTTGGCAGCCTGTACCATTCCTCTGTGGAGCTGGGCAGACTTGGCTGTGCACAGTGGCATGGTTTGAGTACCTCCTTTGTCCTCCTCTTCATGGGCAGTTTTTTCCTTTGCACAGCAGAAATGGGAATAGTTTTCTCTAAGCTCTCAGGCTTTAAGATCATCTACACTGCAAGGCTGTGTTTCCTGATAATCTGAGACTGAGGAAATCCTCTTTGATTTGAGGTGAAAGACATTGTTAGGGGACACATGGTATAGGAAATAACTCCCTTGGGAGATGTGAGATCCAGAGGGTGTCATTGAGACCAGGATTTGGCTTGGAAAGGACCTTTAAAAATCATCCATTTCCTACCCCCTGCCTTGGGCAGGGACCCCTCTCACTAGACCAGGTTGCTCCAAGCCCTGTCCAGCTTGGCTTTGGACACTTCAGGAATGGGGCAGCCACAAACAGAGGTTAATCCTGGCTTGGATCCCCTAAACACAAGCCCCATGTTCCCATGAGTTCCTGCCCCAATCTTTACTGTCCCCTTCCTTCAAAGCCTCTGTGCCCCAGGACTGACAGGGTTGAGTTTCTGTTCCACAGTACCACGAGTTGGGGGTGGAAGGAGGGGAGCTGTGGCTGGCCAGCAGCTCCGACCGCCGAGTCAGCGTCTGGGGCTCCGACTGGCTCCAGGACAAGTGTGAGCTCCTCGACTGGCTCAGCTTCCCAGCTCCTGCTGGCCCCGAGGTGAGTGGCACCTGCCAGGCCCTGCCTGCTCCTGGAATGAGGCTGGACACCAGCAGAGATGGAGGAGGGAGGCACAGGGCTCTGAGAGATGAGTGTGTGCTCAGGAAAGGCATCTCTGTTAGTCCAGTTCACAGAGTATCTTGCCAATGCACCTTCTTGGGTGTGGAATGAAAATGTAGCAGTGCCAGACTGCCCTGGAGCACTGACTTCTAAGCTTGAGGAGTCCTAAACTGCACCTGCAAAGAGCTGTGCCAGCAAAGCAGAGCCTAGGCAGCAGTGAGCACGGTGTGCAGGAGGGAGAGCTAATTATGAGCGTACTGCTAATTCTGACACTCCTGAGGAGTGTGAATATTCTGAGCCAGGAGCGTGGCAATGGCTTCTCAGAGCCAAGTACTCAGCCCTGTGTGTCCCTGCTGCTTGGCAGAAGCCTCTGGCTCCAGCCCAGGAATAAGGTTTGGGCAGCAGGACACCTGCTAGAAAAGCAGGAGGATCTGTGTTGGAGAGGATGGAGATGCTCCCTGGTCCAGGTGACATTGGCAGACAGAAAGGAGCTGGGTGTTTTTAGGGGGCTAGAGGCAGTGCCTCAACCTGGGCCCATACAGCAGCTGGGTTCTGTCTGATTATTTCCAAAAAAATAGGTTTCCTCTGGAAAGAAGCTCACTACAGCTCTCCCTACAGCATGGTTTGATCTTGCATCCACTCTCGAGATCTGCTTCCTGGGCTCTGTTTTATTGTATTAAACTGATCCATAACCAAATCCCAGCTTCAAGCCCATGCAGCAATTATATCCCAGTGGGAATTCAACCTGTTGAACTCTTATGGGACCTGTTCTACAACACTAAACTTCAGGTTTCCATGGCAGTGTGTGGTTGTTCCTTGCTTTCCCTGAGCCTGAGATGGGAATGCAAGAGGGAGGAAGCAGCCTCCACCATACTCATGTCACACTGCTCAAACACTCACAGCCCTGGTGTTCCTCTGTGCTCTCTTTTCTCTCATGGATCAAAATAAGAGAATCTAGCCTCAGTTTTGTAGCCTTTGTTTCCCTCACCAGGGTCTGGACAGCCTCCCACCCAGCCTGGCTGCCTTCTGCCCTTGGGAACATGGTGTCCTGGTCTACGTGGGCTTTGGGCTGCAGAAGGAAGCTTTGTTCTACAGCCTGAGGAAGAAACAGGTACCTGACACCTGCCACGGGTAGTGGGGGCTGGCAGAGCTGCCCTGTGTGTTACCCTTGGTCACAGGGGTGGGGACAGTGGGGGTGGGCTCTGACAGCTGCTCAGATTTTCATCTTGGAAACTCCCGAGTGTGGCCCAGGTGAGCAGCAGAGCCCTGCCCCTGCCTCAGGCTGCATCCAGGTAGGCAGCCAGTCCCTGATCCCACTGCAGGGGAAGGCAGCTGCTGCCAGAGCATTAACACTCTCCCCACTGTCTCCTGGATGCCCGAAGCAGTTTTTGGAGCTGTGCACTCTCAGCCTCCCCATTACCCTCCTTGTGTGTGGCTGCACAGCTCTGGGTGCTGCCTTCCCCCTTTGAGCTGCTGGTGTTTCTCTTGCTGGGCTGCAGGTGCTCAGGAAGATCCCCCTGCCAGCCTTTGCCACGTCTCTCAGCCTGTCCCCATCCACACCTTTCATGGCCATCGGCTTCAGTGGTGAGTGCTCTGTGTGCCTGGGCCCCTCCTCCTCTTACCAGGGGGGAAATAAGTGTTCTTATTCCTCAAAACAAGAGAAATGACCTCAAACCTGGGAGCTACGGGCCAGGGCAAGGAGAAACCTCCAGGAGACTCCTGGATCAGAAATGAGATGCATGAGCTCAATCCTGCTTGTCCATGGGCAGGGTTTGTCACTAGAACGACTTCCTGGGGTTCTGGGCTGTCTCCATTTCTGTGGCTGTGGGAGCAGCAGCTTCTGAGCTTTCCACAGCGTGGGGACAGGCAGGACTCTGCTTCTGGCAAGGGCACCTCACTCCTGGAGCAGTTTGGATATTCTGTCCTGTGTCACTCAGCTTCCAGCTCAGCAGGGGGGAGAGAGCTTGGGGGTGACTGGAAACAGGGCTTCTGGTGGGGAAAAGACACGGAGAGGGGCTGGGGGTGACTGGAAACAGGGCTTTGGGTGGGGAAAAGACACGGAGAGGGGCTGGGGGTGACTGGAAACAGGGCTTTGGGTGGGGAAAATACACGGAGAGGGGTTGGGGATGAATGATGGTTCTAGCTAGAATAAGACCTGGAACGAGGGTGGGAGGTGCCCACGAATGGTGCTTCTGCCGGGACTAGAGAGGGAGGTGTGTGAGCGGCAGGGAAGGCGGTGGTGGCACGGACAAGCCCAGGAGCGGGTCTGGAGGGCGGTCGGGACAGCCCTGAGCCGCTGCTCTCCCTCCGCAGAGCGGCTGCTGCGGCTGCAGCCCTGCCCCGCCGGGGACCCGCAGGACTACGCCGGCCATGACGACACCGTGCACCTCTGCCGCTTCGCTCCCTCGGGCCGCCGCCTCCTCACGGCCTCGCACAGCGCCGTGCTGGTGTGGGAGCTCCCGGGCGCCTGAGCCGGGCTGGCCCCGACCCGCGCCGCTTCTCCAGCGGGGCCCGCCCCGGGACAGGCCCCGGCTCCGGCCGCAACCGGGCCCACGCCTCCGGCTGCACGGGCCAAGGGCGGCGGCAGGCCCGCCTGCGGCCCCGCCCGGCCCCGCAGTGTGTTTCACGGCCCCGTTCGCCGTTCGTTGCCGTTGAATGTTTTGTTTTCGTTAATAAACCATCGGAAGACGAGCGCTGGAGGTCTCGGTGTGCCTGCCCCGCTAGGGGGCGCCGCGCGGCGCCGCGCCGCTCTGCCCCGCTCCGCGCCGCCGCTCGGTGGTGCGGCCGGAAGTGGGGGGGGGGCCGGGGAGGCGGCGGCGCCGCCATGAAGCGGGACGTGCGGATCCTCCTGCTCGGGGAGGGTGAGGGGCGCGGGGGGCGCGGGAGGCTCCTTCAGCCCGGCAAGGGAGAGGGGGCACGGGGATCCCGGGGGAGAGAGTTCTCCTGCAGGGGAGGGGCGAGGGCGGGCCCCCCCCGTCACTGGCAGGAGCAGAGGAGAGACCGGGCCCGCCCGTGGCCCCGCTCGCCGCGGGTGTTATTGTCACCAACCCTGGCTCCGATCGTGGCTCCCGCCTGCCGCTGTCCCCTCAAGCTCTGCCGTGCCGGTGCCAATGTCAACGTCCTCCCTTTATTTCCTAGCCCAGGTGGGGAAGACGTCCCTGATAATGGCTCTGGTGGGAGAGGAGTTTCCTGAAGAGGTGAGTGGGGGAGGAGGCGTGCACACCCCCAGCCCGGGCCCCTCGCTCTGTCCCCAGTGTCCCCGCCGGAGGTGGGAGTGTCTGGGAGGTGCTCACAGCTCCTGGGGCTGTGACAGCCATGGGCTGGTTCAGGTGAGGTCACTGAGGACCTCACGGAGCTGCAGCTGCGGTGGTGTTTTCCTCAGCTGGTTCTCTGATTCCGATTTGGGAGCTGATCCTGCCTTGCAGCTCTCTTTGCCCTGAGGAGGGTGTTGGTGCCTCCCCGGGCCCCACTTGCTGCTGCTGCGGTCTCTGGCACCAGCACAGAGCCCTTGGAAGGGGCCAGGCTCCATTCCCTGCCTTCTGTACCCTCTGGGGATGGGTGTGGTGTTCCAAGCCAGGCCAGCTGTGAGCAGCGGCATCTAGCCAGCCTGTGCCCCTCCACAGCTTGCTGTCCCAGCACAGTTTGGATAGGGAAATGGGATCAGGCTGTCCAGGCACATTTTCCCTGTGCCTCAGATGGTTTCTCCCACTGCCCCTGAGCAGCTGATGCCCTCCATGGTGCTGTGCTGAGCAGCATCAGCTCAGGGATTTGGGGGGGACCAGCCCTGCACTCCCTCCTCCCAACCCAGCCCAGACAGCTCCCAGAGGAGCCCAGGGCATCCCCAGGGTTTATCTCCACCGGGATCAGGAGCTTGTGTGAGGGAGGCAGGTGGAAGTTCCACCTCAGGGACACTGCCTGTGCAAAGGCTGGAGGGCCAAGAGCTGTCTGTGATCCACAGCTCATCCCGCTCTGTCAGCAGCCATGTTGGGGTCTGAGGTCCCTTGTCACCTGTCCTGCTGGCTGCCTGAGGCTGGATGGGGTGTGCTGGCTTTGCAGGTGCCCCCCCGGGCAGAGGAGATCACGATCCCGGCCGATGTCACTCCTGAGAAGGTCCCCACGCACATAGTGGACTACTCAGGTAGGGCCCTGTCCTAGGGCTTCTCCCCTTCCCTGCCTGGCTGAGGGATTAGGAAGGGGTGCCCCTGCCTGGGCAGGTGGTGATGGCTTCATTCCTCTTCTAGAGTCAGAGCAGACGGAGGAGGAGCTGCAGGAGGAGATCGCCAAGGTGAGCAGGGCTGGCCAGGATGAGGGCAGGAGGTCCCCAAGGGACACATGGCTGCTCCCTCCCCTTCCCTTTAGCCACCCAGAGAGGCACAGGCAGTCGGTTATCCACGGATTAATGCTCCTAGTTTGTTTAGAGGCTTGTTTAATCCTGCTCTGTCTTGTAAGCTGTTGTGTGTGGCTTGTCCAAGCCCTTGGGGGAGCCTCCAGAAGGCGAGTGGCAGGGGGCAGCTCTCTGCCCACGGGAGGTGGAGGGGCTGTGGAGCAGATGTTGTGCTCTCAGCCTCGGGACATTCCCCATGGACTCAGAAGGGACAGAAGCAGTTGCTGGGTTTGGGTCCCTGCTCCCTACATTAGATCCCTGTGGCTGCCTGATGAAGCAGTGGCACAGAGGAGTTAATTTGAGAGCTGGAGCCCCTGGTGAGCCCTGGGCAGGGAGGGATGAGGAAGCCCTCGGAGCAGCCATGGAGGAATAATTAAGTTGTCTGGCTGGGGTGGACCCAGCTGTTCTTTGCCCTGGGATTAACCTTGACTGTGCAGACATGAGACCCTTTTAATTATGGATAATAAAACCATCTCTCTCACATGAGCAAAGTTATTTAATCTCCCAACCCTGGTGGCTAACAGCTGAGGAGGTGGGCACGGGGGTCCTGCTCCCTCCACCCAGGCAGCAGGAGTACACAGAGGCTTTAAATGGCTCCAGGAAATCCTGCTAAACCCTTGTGTGTCCTCGGATTAGCATTAAACTCTCTCCTGAAAGGACCAGTGATCCCTCCTGTCTGCTTCTGACAAAGCCTCGGTGCTGGCCCTGTCTGCACGGGGTCAGGAGGGGAGGAGGGCCAGGACAAGGGTGGTGTGGGAGGGGGATCCTGAGGCAGAGGAGCTGCTCCAGCAGCTCCTGAGGCAGAGGAGCTGCTCCAGCAGCTTGTGGGCTTGTGCAGAGGGCAGCCCAGTCGGGGGCTGTGTACGTGTCCGTGCTCACGTGCGCTCGGCCGCTGCATTTTCCTGGCAGCTTAGCTGGCATTCCCTGCAGCCATGGCATTCCCTGCAGCCATAACATTCCCTGCTGCTGCCCCTGCACCCCCTGCTGCTGCCCCTGCACCCCCTGCTGCTGCCCCTGCACCCCCTGCTGCTCCGGTGTTCTCTGCTACCACCAGCGTGGCAGGGACCCTTTCGCCACCCTCTGCTGCTTCTCTTGCAGGCCAACGTGGTCTGCATGGTGTATGATGTCACCAAGGAGGCCACCATTGAGAAGGTAATGGGTCCCCAGCAGCAGGGCCAGAGGGGGGTCCCAGCACTGGGGTTTCAGTGCTGCCCTGTGGGGTGGGCTTGTACTGATGGGCCCCCAGCTGCGTGGGATTTTGGGTGAGACTCCTGCAAGCAGAAGCTGAGCCCTGCCCGAGGTTGCTCCCTGGTTGCATCCTGGTGCTGACATCCAGCATCCCTGGGCCTTCTGTGCCTGCTGGTGTGAGGGAATGCTGGGGAGCACATGGCTGCAGGCCCTGCTCCTGCCTGCCTGGGAGCTGCCTCTCCCTCCCCAGCCTGTGCTGACAGCCCTTTCCCTCTGCTCACCTTCCAGATTCGCACAAAGTGGATCCCCATGGTGAACGGGGGACTGGAAAAGGGATCCAGGTACCGTGTGGGGTGTGATCTGTGGGTGCAGAATTGGGGGATTCTGGGGACTGTGGGGTGCCCACCACCCTCACCTCCTTCTGAGTGTACTGAGAGCAAACCAGCTTTGGGGTTTGATCCAGGCCAGGTTGAATGGGTCTTGGATCCATGGTCTAATGGGGATGTCCCTGCCCATGGCAGGGGGTGGGATGAGATGAGCTTTAAGGTCCCTCCCAACCAAAGCCATTCCAGGACTGTGGCTTGTGGCCAGACCACTTAGAGCAGAACACATGGGGACTTTTCTCCACCAGAGATCAGTTGAGGCAGAGGGTCACTGAGGGAGGGATCCTTCTTCCCCCTTGGTCTCTTCTCAGCCAGACAGGGAGAGGTGGCTGACAGGGGGATCTGGCTGCACAGAAGCTTCAGTCTGTGTATGGATCTCTTGGGCAGAAGGCTGCTGTGTGGATTAAAGGCAGCATATTGTTGCTGGGTGAAAGCATAAGCAGGATCAGGCAGGCTGTTTCTCCAGATGGATGCTCCTGGCTGTGGGAGGCAGGAAAGCTGCTCTGGACCTTGCAGAGGGGAGCTGGGGCCTCCCTGAGCTGCCCATGGGAGCACCAATGGCTGGATAATGCTGGGACCAAGAGAGGGGTGGCCTCACTTGTGCTCTGTATCTTTCCTAGAATCCCCATTATTTTAGTGGGAAACAAGTCTGACCTGCAGGTAGGCAGCTCCATGGAGGTCATCCTGCCCATCATGAACCAGTTCTCGGAGATTGAGACCTGCGTGGAGGTGAGGGAGCTGGAGGGGGTGTGCAGAGCCTCCCTGAGGGGTTGGAGTGCTGCTCTGGGGGGAGTCAGGACTCTGTGCTCCTGGAGAGCTGCCCTGATGATGTTGCACTGCACAAGTCCCCATGTCCAGGGGTTGAGAGCTTGTCCTTTGTGCATTCTGTCCTTTACCCCTTGCAAGGAGCAGCTTTCAGTGTCTGCCTCTGTGGCTCTCCACACAGACCCTCTTGGTTCTGGGGCTGTGGAATGGGCACAGGAAAGCCAGAGCAAAACCCAGGAGATTGTCCCTTTGGATTTTTCCTCATGGTGGACAGATGTTGCTCTGGGCTTTGGGGCACAGTTGGTCTGACTCTGGGAGGTTGTATCATCCTCATCCTGCCCTTTTCATCTGGGCTGTCTCTTCCCCTGAATCCCCAGTGCTCTGCCAAGAACCTCAAGAACATCTCTGAGCTCTTCTACTACGCCCAGAAAGCTGTGCTGCACCCCACTGCCCCGCTCTACGACCCAGAGGAGAAGCAGGTGGGCTCCTGGATGAGTCTCAGTGCTCTGGGCTGGAGGTTTTGGAATGGAAGTGGAGGGTTGGGGCTGGCACAGACAGGCCAAGGGAACAGTGCCCATCTCCTGTGCTCAGTACAGCCAGACAGACACCTGCAAGGACTTGGGTGTGTTGGAGCAGAAGCGCTTGTGCTCCAGGCTGTGTGTTGGTTGTGGAGTGAAGGGTCTGGAAGAAAAATTCCCCGTGGATTGTGCTCTCTGACTTTAGATTGAATATTAGGAAGAATTTCTTCATGGTAAGAGTGGTCAGGCACTGGCACAGGTGGAGTGGTGGAGTCACCATTCCTGGAAGGATTTAAAAGCTCTGTGGATGTGGCACTTGGGAACATGAGTTAGTGGTGGCCTTGGTGATGCTAGGGGAACAGCTGGGCTCAGATCTTGGATGATTCCATGATTCCCACCTCCAGGGTGACTGTGGTACTGGCCTAGAAGTGCAGGAAGGGAGCCCACTGTGTGTGGGGCTGCAGGAGGAAGGGCCAGGCTGGGGCTGGTGCCCTGCCATTGTCTCTGTGGTTGGTCCTTGCAGCTCAAACCCGCCTGTGCTCGAGCACTGACCCGGATCTTCAGCCTCTCAGACCAGGACAACAACCAGATCCTCAGTGATGATGAGCTCAACTACTTCCAGGTAGGGTGGCTGCAGATCTGAGGAGTTCCTCAGTGCCTGGGATTCCCTCTCCAGCAGGGATCTGCCCCTCTCCTGACCCAGCCATCCCATTCCTGTCTGGTGTTTCTGTGGCAGAGCTGAAGCACTGCAGGGTGCATCTCTGAGCATGTGTGGTTCCCTGTTCTAAGCTTGGGCTGAGTTTGCTCTGCCATGGAAAGACCAGGAGGCTCTGGAGATGCTGAGAGTCCTAACTTACTGGGATGCTAAAAAACAAAGGTTTGGTCAAGGCCTCAGGCAGAAATCCATGAGCTGGGTGGATTTTCCCTCCCTGAAACCTCATTCCTTGCCAGTGGAGAGGGAACCTGGTGAGACAGGATTGTGCTCTCTGAGTGCTTTGCTGACAATGGCCTTGGTTCTCTTGGGAGGCAGAAGTCTTGTTTTGGAAACCCCCTGGCTCCCCAGGCCCTGGAGGATGTGAAGATGGTTGTGTGGAAGAACACTACAGATGGGGTGCAGGACAACGGCCTCACCTTGAATGGTAACAGCCCGAGGGCTCCCTGCTCCATGCCAGGGGATGGGGGGACCCACCTCCTTCAGCACATCCCAGGGGCCCTGTCGGCCTGAGCCTCCTGGCTCTCATTCACAGCCTGATTAGTCCCTCTTGTGGAAACAAGCCTGCTGTGGCTGCTAGATCTCTGTCCCAGTAGTCTGTTTTCCCAGGGAAAGCATGGCTGAGAAGTGGATCCTTGAGCCTGAACTGACTCCACTGTGGCTGAGCCCCCTGATCTCTCCTGCAGGCTTCCTCTTCCTCAACACCCTCTTCATCCAGAGGGGCCGGCACGAGACCACCTGGACCATCCTGCGCCGCTTCGGCTACGACGACGAGCTGGAGCTGACAGATGATTACCTGCACCCCCAGTGCGTGCCCAGGGCTGGGCAGGGGGCACAGTGCCCAGGGCTGGGCAGGGGCACATTCCCCAGGGCTGGGCAGGGGCACATTCCCCAGGGCTGGGCAGGGGCACATTCCCCAGGGCTGGGCAGGGGCACATTCCCCAGGGCTGGGCAGGGGGCACATTCCCATGGTGTATGGCCCAAGGGTGGCAAGGGGCGCATTCTCCAGGGCTGGGCAGGTGCCACGTTCCCCAGGGCTGGGCAGGTGCCACGTTCCCCAGGGCTGGGCAGGTGCCACGTTCCCCAGGGCTGGGCAGGTGCCACGTTCCCCAGGGCTGGGCAGGGGGCACGTTCCCCAGGGCTGGGCAGGGGCACGTTCCCCAGGGCTTGGCAGGGGTCACATTCCCATGCTGCATGGCTCAGCATCCCCAGCACCTTGGCTGGATCCTTCCTGCACCCCAGGAGCTGCTGTGGGCCCTTAGGTCAGGGTCAGGTTCGCAGCCCTCGCCTTCTCCTCAGGCAGGAGCTGACACAGGGGATTGGGGACAAGTACAACAGGCCTTGGAGCTGTTGATTTAGGCAGACAGGAAGGTGGGGAATGAAATCCCAGTCTTCCCTTGACATCAGCAAGAGGTTCTTGGAGGCTGCTCTGTCCCTGGCTGAGCGAGGTAGAACGGCTCTGTCAGGAGCAGTGAGCTGTCAGCACGGCCCTCACGGCTGATTGTGCAGCTGCTGTCTCTTCTCTGCTCTCTGCCACTCTGGAGATGGGGAGCTGGCAGGAGTGGAAGGGTTTGACTTGGGAGCTGCCTCCTCCTCTTCCCAGAGAGCAGGCTGCAGGGAGGTGACAGGGACATGCTGGTGGATGGCACCCCAGGGCACTGCTTTGCCCTACTGAAGCCCTGAGCACGAGGCAGAGCGAGGACACAGCATCTCCTGAGCTGCTGGGGATGTGCCATTGAAAGGCCACTGTGTATCCACAGGGGATTCTCCTCAAAATAAGGGGGCTGTGTCAAGGAATAGCCAGGCCTGGAGGCAGCTGCTGACCTTGAGCAGGGAGAGAGTGGGGAGCTGTGCCCTCTGGGTGAGATGTCTCACACACTGCCCTTTGTTCAGGGCTTGAGGAGGCTCATTTGTGTGTCTGATCTGGTGAAAAAGGTATGAAAGATAAAAGGGAGGTTTAGATTGGGTAGTAAGAGAAATTTCTTCACTGAAAAGATGGTTAGGCACTGGCATAGCTGCCCAGGGCAGTGGTGGAGTCACCATCCCTGGGGGGATTTAAAGCCATGTAGATGTGGCACTTGGGGATGTGGGTCAGCAGTGTCCTTCACAGTGTTGGAACACTCAATCACGGAGGGGTTTTCCAACCTAAATCATTCCATGATTTTCCCAACAGGTTCCGTGTGCCCCCCGGCTGCTCCACAGAGCTCAACCACCTGGGATACCAGTTCCTGCAGAGGCTTTTTGAGAAGCATGACAAGGTGGGCAGCAGTGCAGGGGCTGCAGGGGAGGGGATGCTCTGCTGGGCCTGCACACGTGGGCACAGGTGCTCCCCTGACCACCCCTCTGTGCAGGGAGCCCACAGAGCACCGGGGAAGGGCTTTCCCCTGCCACAGCATTCCCTCTTTGGAGGCTTTGGGAGCAGGGAGTGGCCACAGCGTAGTCTGATGGTTTATCAGGGACATGGAGTAGTGGTCACTACTCTTGACCAAAGGGCAGTTTAGACTTTGAGGGACTGGGCCTGAGTTGGCATCAAGCTGGCATGGCCCTTGTAGTGTGTGGCTGCAGCGGGCAGGGAGGCAGGGAAGCGGGCAGGGAGAAAATCAGGCACAGCTGCTGGACAGCAGCCATGGACCAGCATCTGCCAGCTTGGTGGAGGGCTGCCAGGCTGGAGAGAGGGAGAGAAAGCAACACATTTGTGCCAAACTCAGGCTCTTGGAGAGTGGGAGAAGGGATGTAATGGATCTGCATGCACCTGCTCGGACTGGCTATTCAGATGTTGATGTGCATCTGGGGTATGGCAGCTCTGTGACAATGGGGAGTGGCTCAGGAATGGCAGCAGAGAGTGGACACACATCCTTGTGTATCCAGGCCAGCTCTGTGGTCATGGGGAATGGCAGAACTGGATGGATGCACATCCCTGGGTGCCCAGGTGCCAGCAGGTTCCCTTCAGGCACAGCAGCCTGAGTGCTGAGTTTGCCTGTGGAATGCCAGGCTGGACTGATGTTGGCTCCAGGAATGCCAGGAGCAGCAGCTCAGGGCTGTGGGGTGGGCATGGACAGGTCCTGCCTGGTTGCAGCTGCAATCCCAAAGCGTGTTTGCTGTTGTGCAGTGCTGGCAGTCCCTGGGGCACAGGCTCTGTGAGCTCCGGCCTCGCTGCGGTCGATCGATCCCTGCCATTGGCAGCATCCCTGTGATGTTCCACAGCAGGGAGGTGCTGCTGTGGCAGAGCCCTCTCTGGGCATGGGCTGGGTCCTGCCTGCCCTGGTGACTCCCTGTGTTTTGGCAGGACCAGGACGGAGCCCTGTCACACACAGAGCTGCAGAGCTTCTTCAGCGTGTTCCCCTGCGTGCCCTGGGGCCCCGAGCTCCACAACACGGTATGCACCACTGATAAAGGCCTGCTTTCCCTGCATGGATTCCTCTGCCAGTGGACGTAAGCTCAGTCCCTCTCCCTGGCCCTTGGTGACATCCCTCAGCCCTTGCTGACCCTCCTGGCGTGCTCTGTCTCCCCAGGCTCGTGGCTTACCTGGACGTACGGCACTGCCTGGAGTGTCTGGGCTACTTGGGCTACCCCATCCTCTCGGAGCAGGACTCCCAGACCCAAGCCCTCACAGGTACAGCCATGCCCTCCCCTTCTGTCACACTGGGGTCCCTCCTGGCTCTCACTAGCCTCTCTCCTGCCAGTGACTCGGGAGAAGAGGATTGACCTGGAGAAGGGGCAGACGCAGAGGAATGTCTTCCTGTGCAAGGTGCTGGGAGCGCGGGGCGCAGGCAAGTCTGCCTTCCTGCAGGCCTTCCTCGGCAGGAGCCTGGCGGTGAGTGGCTGCTCCCGGGCTGGCCACGCTCCAGGGCGGAGCAGGAGGCACAGCTGGGGGTCCTGCAGCATCTGTCCCTGGCCAGGCCCCTCCCTGTGTGATGCCCTCCCTGCCCATGCTTCACACCCGCTCCTTGCTGGTGGCTTTGGTGTCCTTCATCCTGGCTAATGCAGTGGGGCTGCTCCCTCTGCTTGTCCCGAGGGGCTGTGCTTTTCTCCAGTCTCACCACAGCCATGCTGACTTTCCCTGCCTGTTGGGAACAGCCCCACATCTCATGACAGGCCCTGGCTGCATTCAGGCACCTGACAGTGTGCCTGTCCCTCAGCCAGCACTGCTCGTTTCCACTGCCTGACACAGTGTTTTCCTTGGTGACAGGCCCAGAAGGAGAACCCAGGACAGTCATCCCCCCACACCATCAACACAGTGCAGGTCAATGGCCAGGAGAAGTACCTCATAGTAAGTCTGGGAGGGCAGGAGCTGTGCCATGCCTGGCTCTCAGCGGGGCCGGGCTGTGTCCCCATATCCTGGCACATTGGCTGTGGCTGTGCTGGCACAGTCCCTGTGCTGGTGTGAGGAACAGCTGAGCCCCTGGGACACGGCTGTGCCACAGCCCTGTCCCTGTGCTGCAGCTGTGTGAGGTCAGTGCTGACACCGTGTTCACGAAGCCGTCGGACACAGCCTGCGACGTTGCCTGCTTCATCTACAGCCTGAGCGACCCCAAATCCTTCAGCTATTGTGCCAGCATCTATAAGGTAGCTGGCAGGGACCCTGGGGGACTTTACAGGGGTCCTGGGTGACCACAGGCTTCCTGTTTGACTTCAGCAGGGGCGTGGGGGACATGAGCCTTGGTGGCAGCCCCGCCTCTCCCAGGAGTTGGTGCTGAACCCCTGGCTGGGGTTTCCTGTCTCTGCAGCAACACTACCTGGACAGCCAGATCCCCTGTGTCTTCGTGGCCTCCAAGACAGACCTGCCAGAAGCCAGCCAGCAGTCAGGCCTCTTCCCAGCTGAGTTCTGCTACAAGCACTGCCTCCCTCCACCCTTCCTCTTCTCCTGCCACAGCCAGGGACCACCCAGCACTGCTGTCTACACCAAACTGGCCACTGCTGCCACCTTCCCGTTAGTATCCTTCCCATGGAGGGGCTCTACTGGCAGCACAGCCTGGGGAGGTGGCTGTGTCCCAGCCCTGCCTCTGCCACGTTGCTTTTGCTTTGGTTTCTCTGCAGCTTTTGGTGTTATCAAGTGATTTTGATGTCATCTAGGGTGTGCAGTGGCAAGATAAGGGGGGGATGGCTTTAAGCTGAAGGAGGACAGGAAATTATGAGATATTGGGAAGGAATTGTTCCCTGTGAGGGTGAGGGGATCCCTGGCACAGGGTGCCCAGAGAAGCTGTGGCTGCTCTTGGATCCCTGGCAGTGTCCAAGGTCAGGTTGGACAGGGCTTGGAGCAGCCTGGGATAGTGGAAGGTGTCCCTGCCCATGGCTGGGGGATGGGATAGGATGGGTCTTAAGTTCCTTTCTAATCAAACCATTCCAGGATTCTGTGATCTGCTTTTACAAATAATTGAAACAGAAAAGCCACTTCTTCCTCTAATTGCAGAGGGGGGAGGTTTTCTTCTGCCTGTGTGTATGTCTCTGGCAGATTTAGTAGATAGATCCTGCCACAGGAGTGTTTATTTTTGAAGCCTAAGATAAAAAATACTGAAGAGGAGTAGCCAGCTTAGTTTGCCAAGGCCCACGGGGGGGGTGGCAGCTATTTTCTCCCGATGAGATGGATCAGACTGAAAAAGAGGTCAGTGAAACAAGACCTCTGTCACACAGCCTCCCTTTGGGAGGAACTGCCCCCCAGAGGGGCTGGGAACGGGGTAGGACAGCAGCAGGCTGGTCAGGGGAGGTGAGGGGGGCTATGGGAAGGGAGGAGGATCCCTGTGAGTGGAATTGCTCTGCTCCAGGCTGGGAAGGGTGAGCACAGCTCCAGGGGCTGAGCCCTGGCGGGGAGAACGTGTGGGAGCATTGGGAGGCAGGATGGGATTACTAGTGAGTAGTTTTCCCTCCAGCTTCTTTTCAATAAACAACTTTATTTTTAGAGCTGACGCTTTTTTATTTTTTTTCCCCTCTGCAGTATTAAAATTTAAATATTCTTAATATATCTTAGGGTATGTGGTATAAATAAATAACAGCGTAATGGAGGGCTGGGGATTGGCTGTGCTCCCCCGATGTAGTGGGGAGTGAATTATGGATGGAGGGAGAGAGAGGAGAGGAGAGGAGCAGGACAGCACGTGTTTGGGAAGGGAATGTGTACACTGGGGCAGCACCAGGCCCTGTCCCTCGCTGCCCTTTGGTCCCTGTCACTGGTGTCCCCGTGGTGGCATCCCAGCTCTCCATGCACTGGGAGCTGGAAAGGCAGCTTGACCTAGAAAGGCAGATAACCTGTCTAATTATTTAGGTGTTGGAGAGCTGTTTCCAGGGCAGGGGAGGGGAGAGCCACATCTGTCCCACAGCCCTCCCTTGGCTTGATGGTGATGCTGGGTGATGAGTGCTGCGCTTGCAGGGACAGGGAATCTCTCTGGTTCCCCCAATGCTGGGCTCACCCCCAGCCTCCTGTGGGGTGGGAGCAGGGGCTCAGCCACACTCACAGCCTGTCCTGTTTCCTTGCAGCCACCTGAACGCCGTGGAGCTGGGAGTTGCATCCTTCTGGCTGCGGGTGGCGCTGGGCGCGGCGGTGACGGCGCTGGTGGGCTTCACCCTCTACCGGCTACTGGCCAAGAACAAATGAGAGCCACTCTCCTCCCCGTCCTCCCTGTGACACCAGCTCCCCCTCCCCAGCGACGCCCAGCGAGGGGCCCTGCCTCAAGCTGGCCCTTGGTAGGAAATCCTCCTTTGTCCCCAGCCTGGATTGCAGGACCAGTGAAGCCAGACCTCCCAGCACCAGCAGGATCCATCCCTGGCACTGGGCTCCCGTGGCCACAGGGCAGGCAGCTCTGCCAGGAGGGCTCTGCCTCACCAGCAGCTGGAGGATCACCCTCATCTTTTTTTCTGTTCAATTTTTTAACGCTTGTTTTTAAGCTCAAACATGAGTGTTTTGGTGTCTGTTGGACTGGGCACATCCCCTCCCCAGAGGGCTGTGCTGGTGCCCTCGATTCTGGAGGGTGCAGCGCTCTGGGAGCTCCAGCAGCAGCTGAGCTGTCAAATGAGCTCATGGCTGCAGCTCCCTGGGGCACATCTCCATCTCCTGTCCTGGATTCCCTCAGCCAGCCCTGGGAAAGGCAGCCAGGGAGGGAGGGCCAGGCACTGACACCCCCCAGCCCCACTTTGGCCCCTCTTGGTGGGACACAGTGGCTGCTGTCCTGGGCTGAGGGGGGACAGTGACAATCAGGGTTTGTCCTGAGCTCCCTTCTGCTGTTCCTACACAAAAATCTTGTGAGTCCTGCAGCATGCCAGGCTCTGGGTCCATCCAGCCTCCTTTCCTGCCTCCTGTGTGGCCCATCCCCTCCCCACCCCTGGCCACCAGTGTTCATGGCCACAAGTATTTGCAGGGCTCTGGGAGCCCTGGTAAGGACTGGGGGGGTGTGGGATGCCCACTGTGTGCCCAGTCTTTTCCTGGCAGTGCCATCACTGAGCTGGTGCCATGCTGTGCCCTAGGCCCTGTGTCCTGCTGTCCCCTCTGTGGGGCCCTATCTGGTGTGTGAGGCTCTGGGCATTTCATCTCCTGGCACCACTGGAAGCTCCTTCCTGTCCTGTCTTCTGTCCTCAGCCCACACCTGGGCTGGTTTCAGCTGCTGGGGCTGAGCTCAGCGCCCACTGGGACCAAAGCCCCACAGTGTCCCTGTCTGGAGTTCCAAAGAGCAAGGCCAGCACCCATCCCTGGGTTTCTGTCCTCCCAGGGGAGCCTGGATCAGCCCTGGCTGTGCCACCAGCCTGGCCTTCCCCAGCATGCTCAGGGTTGGTCTGTGCATGCAGCTGCAGGGGCAGCTCCTAGGTAGCACCCAGAGCTGCTTTTTCTGTGTTTTGTCTATTTAAATGTTTTATGGTGCCCTGGAGCCAGCCAGGGGATGGAGGAATTGCTGGGCAGCACCAGTGTCTCTCCCAGGGGCAGCCCCAGGGGGTGGTGCCCCTGTCCTGCTGTCCCCAGCTCTGACCAGCCAGGGGTCTGTGCCTGTGCTGGAGCTGCTCTGCCAGTGGGGCACACACTGCTGGTCCCTGGCACTGCCAGGGCCACGTCCTTCGTGTTTCATGTCCCTCTCTGTGCCCACCGTGCGTGGCTCTGCCAGCTGGGCCCGTGCCTGGTGTCTCCCTGCTCCACATCTGCTGGAGCTGTAATGTTTTAGGTTTGTTCTCTGCAGCAAAATAAATTTTTACACACCTTGCTCTTGCACACCGTGTTCTGTGTCACCTGGGGAGCAGGGCCACCCCCAGAGCCTGGGCTGCCCTGTTTGAGGGCAGTTACAGGGGTTTAGGGCAGGAGCAGAAGCTTGGTGTGGTGGGACGAGGCTTGGGGCTGGCCAGGGCTCCTTGGTGCTTGGGGACACAGGTCCTTGTGCAACAGGTGCCAGCCAGGACAGAGACACCGGGAAGGAGGTGGTGGGTGCTGTGGCTGTGCTCAGGGTCCATGGTGGAGGCTTTGGCTGCCCTGGGAGCTGTGGATCTCTGTGCCCGTCCCCATGTGGGGTTTGGGGCTCCCCACTTCCCTGCACCCCCAGCTCCCAGGGCTGCACCACCTCCCCTCCCTGCTCCTCTTTTCCCATGGCAGCTTTTCCCTCAGCTATTTCTGTCTGTGCAGCCTCAGCCACGGGCGCTGGGCACGGGGAATGTGGGCGCAGCCGGAGGAAAGGGTTTTCCAGAGCCTCTGCACTGGCACAGGCTGGGGTGGGGCTGCTCCCACATGTGAGGGATCCCTCTGGGCCGTGGGGTGGAGAGCAGACCCTTCCCACACGGCAGCCGGGGGACAGGGATGGGGCACACGGCTGGCGCTGCCGTGCGGGGCAGAGGAGGCGATTCCAAGGCGGGCGGGACACGCGGTGCTCCCTGGTGACTCCAAACCAGGCTGGATCCCACGGGAGCTGCGGGCCCACGTGCCTGCTGGGTATTAATAGCACTCAGAGCTGGGACAGACACGGCTGAGGGCGGGGGACACGCGTGGCAGGGCCATGGCCACACACGGTCCCCAGGGAAGGAGCCTGGTCAGGCTGGGGAGCACAGCACACCCTGGGCACCCTCAGTGGGGCTGAGAAGTGAGGATGGTACCAAGGAGGGGTCCAGGGGCACCCCTGCCCTGCCAGGGATCCAGGGCAGCCTGGCCTGGGTGACACTGGGCACGTCACATGAAGGTGCCAGTCGCAGGGACCCAGTGCCAGGCTGTTCCATGAGCACTGTGCTGGGACAGGGCACAGCACTGGAGGCTCTGTGGCCCCCCTGCCATGGGGGATGTACCCGGACTGTGCTGGCCTGTGGGGGCAGGGACAGGGTGGAGGGAATGTTTGCAGTCACCTGTGCCAGATTCAACAGATTCATCCATTCTGAGATGCTGGTGTCCATTCTGGGATGCTGATGCCCATTCTGGGATGCTGATGCCCCTTCTGGGATACTGGTGTCCATTCTGGGATACTGGTGTCCATTCTGGGATACTGGTGTCCATTCTGAGATGCTGATGCCCCTTCTGGGATGCTGATGCCCATTCTGGGATACTGGTGTCCATTCTGGGATGCTGATGTCCATTCTGGGATGCAGGTGCTGTACCAGAATATGGATTCCTCTAGCAGGGGGCAGCTGCAAAACCACGTACCAGGATGTGGCTACTGGAATCCATGTACCTGTACTGGGATGCAGTACTGGAAATGGAATACAGGTTCCCATTCCAAGATGCAGATCCTCTACTGGGATGTAGGAATCATACCAGGATCCAGGTCCCATACAAGGATGTGAGTATCAGTGCTGGGCTGTGGGGAGAAGGATGCAGGTGCCCACACCAGGATGCACAGAGCTGTTCTGGGATGCAGGTACTGGGCCAGGATGTGGGTACCTGTACTGGGATGTGGGTGCAAATACTGGGATGTGGGTGCCAATACTGGGATGTAGATACCACACTGGGATGCAGATGCCACACCAGGATGTAGTTACCATACTGGGATGTGGGTACCAGCACCAGGATGCCAACAGCTGGACTGGAATGTAGGCTCCCATACTGGGATGCAGGTTTCTGTACTGGGATGTATGACCCCATACTGGGACACTGGTTTCTGTACTGGGTTGCTGGTTCTTTGTACTGAGATGCAGGTTCCCGTATCGGGATGCTGGTTTCTGTCCTGGGATGCAGGTTCCCGTACTGGGATGCAGGTTCCCGTACTGGGATGCAGGTTCCCATACCGGGATGCAGGTTCCCGTACTGGGATGCAGGTTCCCGTACTGGGATGCAGGTTCCCATACCGGGATGCAGGTTCCCATACTGGGATGCAGGTTCCCATATCGGGATGCAGGTTCCCGTCCTGGGATGCAGGTTCCCATACTGGGATGCAGGTTCCCATACTGGGATGCAGGTACCCGTCCTGGGATGCAGGTACCCGTCCTGGGATGCAGGTTCCCATACTGGGATGCAGGTTCCCGTACTGGGATGCAGGTTCCCATACCGGGATGCAGGTTCCCATACTGGGATGCAGGTACCCGTCCTGGGATGCAGGTTCCCGTCCTGGGATGCAGGTTCCCATACTGGGATGCAGGTTCCCGTCCTGGGATGCAGGTTCCCGTACTGGGATGCAGGTTCCCATACGGAATGCAGGTACCTGTACTGGGATGCAGGTTCCCATACTGGGATGCAGGTACCTGTACGGCGATGCCCGCAGCCGTAGCGGGGTGCCGGCACCATCCCGTGCTGCGAGCGGCGGGTGCCGGTCCCGGCCGTGCCCTGGGCCGTGTCCCGGCGCTGCCGGCGGGGCGGGGCGGGGCGGGTCCCGGTTCCCCGCGCGGCGGCGGCGGCGGGGGGTGCGGGGCGGGGGGGGCGCTGCGCCGCGCGCTGCGGCGGGGGCGGCTCCGCTCGGCTCCGCTCCCGCCCCCGCCGCCGCCGTCGCCCCGCTGCCATCGGCGGCTCCCGGCGCCGCCGCTCGCCGCTCGCTCCCGGGCCCGCCGCAACGCGGGGCTGGCGGGGAGAGCCGCCCCCGCCGCCGCCCCCGCCGCCCGCGCCGCTCCCCTGCCCGGCTCGCCGGCCCCGGGCGCGGGGGAGCGGCGGAGCCCTCCGCCCGCCGGGTGCATGGACAGGAGCTCCCTGCTGCAGCTCATCCAGGAGCAGGTGAGGCCGCCCGGGGGGCACCGGGCACGGGGCTGCGCTCGGGGGGGCCGCCGGACACCGGGCATCGCTACCGGGGGCGGGGATGCTCGCACGCACCGGGCACGGCGGGCGCGCAGCGGGCAGCGCTGCCCACCCAGGGCGGCCCCGGCAGCCGTGCCACCCCCCGGCAGCCTCCCTCGGTGCCCCCCATCGCCGCCCTGCGGGACCGACCCCCCCCTTGTGCCGCTGAGAACGCGCCACTCATCTCACTTGTGGCCTCTCCCTCCGCCAGCGCCGGGTCGGATCCTGCCCGGTGCTGCCTCAAGGACGAGGGGTGCTGGGCACGGAGCCCCAGCGCGGCCGGCGGGCTCTGGGGGCGGGATGGAGCCCCGGGGGTGCCGTGGGCTCGGTCCCGCCGGCGAGGCGGGGGTCTGCACCCACCCCCGTGACCTGATTGCGGGATGAGGCCGTGGAGCATCAGCGCTGCGTGGCGTGGGGCTCTGCTCGCGGCGCGACGGGGACTCGAGAGGTTCCCACCCGCTGCCCCCGGGCCCCCACCAGCCCCCCTTGAGCTCCATCGCCTCGTCCCTCCATCCCCAGCCAGCCCTGGCCCAGCTGGCGGCTCTCCCCCGGCCTCGGGGAAGGAATTTCTTGGGATTCAGGAAAATTATCTGTTCCCCCACTCGCCCCCCGCTGTTTCCATGACCTTGGCTGAGTCCCCCAGCCCGGGAGCTGCGCTGCTGTCCCCCGTGTCACCCCACCCTCGGGCACAGGGACTCCATGTGAACCCGAGCTCTTCGGGAATGAGCAGCAGCTTTCCCGGGAATGAGAAGTGCTGCGAGGGCTGGGCTGGGGATTGGGCCCTTCCCGGGGGTCCTGCGGTTCCAGTGAGTTTGGGGTGGAGGGAGATGCACCCCAAAAGCAGAGAGGGGCTCCCTGGCTGCTGACAGCGCTCTTGGGGCCGGTGGCTCAGCATGGGGACAGCGTGTGCCGGGTCCCGGCGTGACCACACACACGTGGAGCCTGTGGGGTGACGGGTGTGGGGCAGGGACACGGGTGACACCGGCTGGGGCTGCTCCCATGGGCTGGCGGCTGCTGAGAGGTTGCAAGTGCTGCCTGAACCCCTCATCCCACCCTGCACCCGCCCCGGGCAGGCAAACCCCGCGGGAAAGAGGCTGTGGCTGTTTCCTGGGAACAGGGACAGGGTGCCCACCGGGTGGGGACACGATCCCATGTCCCAACACTCCCTTCCCTGCCCATCCCACGAGGATGAGGCTCCTCTCCCTGCAGAAGCAAGGAGCAAACCCCACACTACTTCGGGGTGATTCAGAGGCTGCGCTCTGGCCGCGGGTGCCCTCTCCCCATCTCCGCCCTCCTGTGCCATCCTGGGCTCCCTGTCTCCATCAGCAGTCCCACTTCGGGTACCCCGTGGTGCTGGGTGCCCGTGCTGCGCTGTCCCTGGAGGGCTCAGGATGCCCGGCCCGCTCTGGGAGCCCCGGGGATGGCACAGGGTGCCCCGGTGGATCCCAGCGGCCGGCGGCAAGGGCGGCGGGAGGAGCGGGAGGAGGAGGAGGAGGAGAAGAGGAGGAGGAGGAGGAGGAGGCTGGTGCCAGGGCTGCGCGTGTGTTTAGCTTGGTGGCTTCCTGGCTGGCAGGCTGCTGGCGGCGAGAAATAACTGAGTGGGAGAGTGTTGGCTGAGCGGCGGGGAGACGGGGACAGCGGCACGGCACGGGGCACCGGCGTGGCACAGGGGCACGATCCGGGGGGCTGCAGGCTGCGGTGCCCCTCGCAGGGGCAGGGACAGGTGTCGCGGAGCCAGCCGTGAGGCACAGGGACACCAGGGACACAGCCCCGGCATGCCGGTGATGCTCCGTGCCGTGCCCCGCAGCTCGACCCCGAAAACACCGGCTTCATCGGGGTGGAGACGTTCGCCAGCCTGGTGCACAGCCATGAGCTGCCCCTGGACCCCGCCAAGCTCGACATGCTGGTGGCCCTGGCACAGGGCAACGACGAGGGGCAGGTCTGCTATCAGGAGCTGGTAGACCTGGTCAGTGCCGGGCGGCCGCAGGGACGGGGTGGGCACCGGGCACCTCCCTGTGCCCCTGGGGAGGGGGGCAGACACCGGCGGTCCGCAGGGACCGCCCTGGAGTGGGATGGCGGCGTGGCCTCGGGTGGCTCGTAGTGGCCCGGGGGGTGGCCGGGCAGGGGGTGTCCGGGCAGGGGGTGGCCCCAGGCCGTGCGTCCCGAGCCGCCCCCGCGGGCGCGGCCTCTCTCCGCAGATCAGCAGCAAGCGCTCCAGCAGCTTCAAGCGCGCCATCGCCAACGGGCAGCGGGCGCTGCCCCGCGACGTCCTGCTGGACGAGACCGGCCTCGGCATCTACAAACGCTTCGTCCGCTACGTGGCCTACGAGATCCTGCCCTGCGAGATGGACCGGCGCTGGTATTTCTACCAGCACCGCACCTGCCCGCCCCCCGTCTTCATGGCAGCCGTCACTCTCACCCAGGTACGGGGCGTGGTCCTGGCTGGAGGGCCCTGGAGAGCTCGGCAGGGATCAGACAGGATGGGTGAGCCTGGTTCTGAGCTCCTGGTGCACACAGCGGGGCTCAGAGCTGACACGAGGGGGTGTGTGACCCCGGATGTGACATCTTTGTGCCCACGTGGGTGACTCACACCTGGGGCAATGGGGCTGGGTGACCCCCGTTGTGATGTTCTGGTGGCACAGAGGGGCTCAGATATGGGGTGAAGGGTTGGGTGCCCCCCGTTGTGATGTTTTGGTGTCCATGGTGGGGCTAAGACCCGGGACAGAGGAGATGATTGACCCCAGTTGTGACGTCCTGGTGCCCTTGAGGGGCTCACATCTGGGGTGGAGGGATGGAGGACCCCGTTAGTGATATCCTTGTGCCCATATGTGGGACTCAGACCCAGGGCAGTGGGGATGGGTGGCCCCAAGCTGTGACATCCTGGTGCCCCTGTGGGGCTCGGATGTGGGGTGAAGGGGGTGACAGCCACGGGGTTTGTCACAGATCATCGTGTTCCTGTGCTACGGGGCCCGGCTGAACAAGTGGGTGCTGCAGACCTACCACCCCGAGTACATGAAGAGCCCCCTGGTCTATCACCCCGGGCACCGGGCGCGCGCCTGGCGCTTCCTCACCTACATGTTCATGCACGTGGGGTAGGTGCTGCCGGGGGGGACAGCGGGGACACCCCGGGGCTGTGCAGGCTGAGCCTGTCCCCTCCTGTGCCCGGGCAGGCTGGAGCAGCTGGGGTTCAACGCCCTCCTGCAGCTGATGATCGGGGTGCCCCTGGAGATGGTGCACGGCATCCTGCGCATCAGCTTCCTCTACCTGGCCGGGGTCCTGGCAGGTGGGTGCTCCCCGGGGGGCGGGGTCCTGGCAGGTGGGTGCTCCCTGGGGGACTGTCCCCATTCCCCACGGGTCCCTGTCACCAGCCCAAGGCGGCACGGGGAGGTGCATGCCGGGTTTGGTAGGGGTGCTGCCACCTGCAGTGCCAGCATCACTTGGCTGCGGGCTGGGGGGCAATGCAGGCCGTAATTAATTAATGTAGACAATAATTAAGCCCCCATGCTGAGCTCTGTCTGTGTCCCCAGGCTCCCTCACCGTCTCCATCACGGACATGAGAGCCCCCCTGGTCGGGGGCTCGGGGGGGGTCTACGCCCTCTGCTCTGCTCACCTCGCCAACGTGGTCATGGTCAGCCAGGGGACGAGGGGACACAGAGGGGGGACAGGGGGTGGGTGGCTCTGTAGGGTGGACAGCACGGTGGGGAATGCCATGGGGTGACGATGGGGTGGGAGCTATCTGCAGGCTGGGCAAGGTGGTGGGACATGAGCAAGGGATGCCATGGGGTGGCTGGCACTGTGGGGTGGGCAGCCATGTGTGACACTGGGGGGGAGCTGTGGCACTGTGGGGTGCTTGGCACTGTGGTGTGGGCAGCACTGTGGGGGATGCTGTGGGGTGGCATTAGGAGCGGCACTGTCACAGGGGAACCACCTTGGGTGGCACCATGGGGAGGAGCAGGGACCTGAGGGGGCTGCGTGGGGCACTCCAGCGGCTCTGGCAGCAGCCCCTCCTCGGTGCTGGAGCATCGCTGGTGCCAGCCCATCATCTCTCCTTCCATCCATCCATCCATCCATCCATCCATCCATCCATCCATCCATCCATCCATCCATCCATCCACCCATCCCTCCGCCCTCCCCGCAGAACTGGGCCGGGATGCGCTGTCCCTACAAGCTGCTGCGGATGGTGCTGGCGCTGGTGTGCAGTGAGTAGCCGTCCCCCGCTCCCCCGGCCGTGCTGGCCCCGGGCGGGCTCAGCAGCTGCCGCCTGTCCCGCAGTGAGCTCCGAGGTTGGTCGCGCCGTGTGGCTCCGCTTCTCGCCGCCGCTGCCGGCCTCGGGCCCCCAGCCCAGCTTCATGGCGCACCTGGCGGGGGCCATCGTGGGCATCAGCATGGGGCTGACCATCCTGCGCAGCTACGAGGAGAGCCTGCAGGACCAGTGCGGCTGGTGGGTGCTGCTGCTGTCCTACGGCACCTTCCTGCTCTTCGCCGTCTTCTGGAACATCTTCGCCTACGACCTGCTGGGGGCACAGATCCCCCCGCCGCCGTAGCCCCCCCGCCCCGCCCCTGCGGGTGGGTTGTTTTCCAGGCCCGGTGGAGGGGCTGGGGGGGTCCCCGCGCGTGACATGGGGACAGGCCACCCCCCGCCCGCCTGCCCCCTCGGTGCTAAGCGAACGCGCCGCCCCCCGCCCCCCCGAACGTCCCCCGCCGCCCCCCGCTGCAGCCCCGTCCCCAAAGGATGCTTCAGCCCTGCCCCGGCACCGCCAACCCCCCCGGGGTGCCGCAGGGCTCGGAACGCGCCCCTCGGGAAGGAGCCCAATGAGGGGGACCCCCCGCTGGCTCCTGTACCCCCTTTCCAGGGTGGGGGCCGCTTCCTTGCCCCCCAGGACCTGCACTTTCACACGAAGGACTGGTGCCAAAAGAGGAGCGATTTATTTTTCTACGCCAAAATAAATATAAATAAAAGAAAGAGGAATAAAAAAAGAGAAGGCTATGGGGAGAGCCCGGCAGGAATCAGCTGAGACCGGCACAACTCATTTTGGCGGTGCCCTCGGCGGCACAGCCCCCCCTCCCCGCGCCCCGGCCCCCCCGCTTTGCTGCCAGCCGCCCTCCCGGGACAGCGGCTGGCCTCGGGATGGGGGCGCGGGGGGATCCCCGCTCTGACCCCCCCCCGGACCTTTTTGGAGTATAAATAAATATTTTGCACACTGCTGGGGCTCGTGTCTCTGTCGCGGGAGGGGGTTCTGGGGTGCCCCCCATCCCTGCTGGGAGGCAGTGCGGGTGCCGGGGCTGGCTGGCCCGGGGGGGCACAGCCGGCGTCGGGACTTACTGGAGCAGAAAACTCCGGGATAAGTGAAGCGGCACCCGGCTGAGCCCCGCGGGGCTGGCAGCGCGGGGGGCACATGTGTGCGGGGGGGTTCGGCTGAACCCGCATCCAGCCCCGCCCGCCGCAGCGCACCCAGCAGCCGAGCCCCCCCGCTCACACCCCCTGCACCCCCAGCCCCACCAGCTCCGTGTCCTCCCCTCCCCGCACCCCCAACACCCCTCCTGCACCTTTCTGTACGCACAGCTCCCAGCAAACCCCACCTCAATCCATCCATCCATCCATCCATCCATCCATCCATCCATCCATCCATCCATCCATCCATCCATCCATCCATCCATCCATCCATCCATCCATCCATCCATCCCCCATTCAATCCCACAAACACACCCAGACCACGCCCACTCAACAGACCACGCCCACACATCTCTGACCACGCCCCAATGCCCTCCTCTCCTTGGCCCCGCCCCTTCTGGGCTCGCCACCCCCACCCCCACAGACCCCGCCCCTCTTTAGCCCCGCCCCTCACAGCCCCCGCCCCATTGGCTGCCCGCCCCGCGCGGCCCCGCCCCGGAAGCGGCGCTGTCGCAGTGCGCGGCCGGAGCGGCGCAGCCGGAGCCGCCGGGGCCGCCCGAGCCAGCGGAGCCGCGGCCCCAGCGCCGGCCCGGGCCGCGCCATGAAGGGCAAGGAGGAGCGCGAGGGCGGCGCGGCGGGACCCGGCGCGGCCGGGCCGGGCGCGGGGGGCGCGGGCGGCGGCAGCCCCGAGAAGAGCCACAGCGCGCAGGAGCACAAGGAGCAGGGGAACCGGCTCTTCGGCGGCCGCAAGTACCCCGAGGCCGCCGCCTGCTACGGCCGCGCCATCGTGAGTCCCGGCGGCGGCCCCGGACGGGAGCACCGGGGAGGGAACACCGCACCGACGTCCCCAAGGGCCTGGCCCGGGTACCCTCGGGACGGGATCCCCGGGGACGGGACACACCAGCCTCCCTGCTGGCCGCGATGAGCCCAGGCTGGAACCTGCCCCTTGGCCTGGACACCCTGCCGGACCTGGCCTGGCCAGCCCTGGGATGGGATCCCCGGGGATGGGATGGGACGGGACACCGCCTCCACGCACCTGGCCTTGACTCCCGCGAGATGGGCCTGCCCCCAGCCTGGACATCTCCCGAGCCCCGCCTGGATATCACCGGGGTGGAACTTGCTTGGGCTGGGCTCTTATTCCTCCGGGCCTGGCCAAGATACCCCCGAGTTAATCAGGACACTGTTCCCTCACTGGGCCTGGCACCTCCTGGGGTGGGCTGGACACAGCTCTGGGCCTCCTGGGCCTGGGCCTAGGCAACTCCCTGGCCCCCCCTCTGGACTTGGACACCCCCAGCCCATCCTCTCCCCTACCCAGCTCCAAGCTAGACTGCTCTACACCCCAGCCCGAGCCTGTTTCCCCTAAACCCTGCTCTGTCCCTAGGCTGTCCTGGGTAGGGCAGACCCACCCTGGCAGAGTCAAGGTGCCAGGGGTGCCAGTCCCCTCTGGGGGCAGGGACATCGGCTGCCCTATGGGGACCAGCCCCAGCCTGTCCCCAATCCATCCCAGCACCTCCCCACGGGGTGCACGCCCCGCTGGCACTGCTGGCCCTCCCTGCCCAGGGTGACAGCGCTGCGCTGGCTCACCGAGTCACCCGGCTGTCACCCGGCTGTCACCCGGCTGTCACCGGCACGTCCTGGCCCTGCCGCCACCAACATGGGCCTGTCCCCGCAGAACCGGAACCCCTTGGTGGCCGTGTACTACACCAACCGGGCCCTGTGCTACCTGAAGATGCAGCAGCACGACAAGGCGCTGGCCGACTGCAAGCGGGCGCTGGAGCTGGACGGGCAGTCTGTCAAGGCTCACTTCTTCCTGGGCCAGTGCCAGATGGAGATGGAAAACTACGACGAGGCCATCGCCAACCTGCAGAGAGGTGAGCGGGCACGCTGCCGCTGCCCCCTGCTCCTGTCTGCTGGGAAAGGGCCAGGATGGCGACGGGGACGCTGCCACTGCCTCTGAGGTGCCCCTTCTCTCCTCAGCCTACAACCTGGCCAAGGAACAGCGGCTGAATTTCGGGGACGACATCCCCAGCGCGCTGCGCATCGCCAAGAAGAAGCGCTGGAACAGCATCGAGGAGAAGAGGATCAACCAGGAGAACGAGCTGCACTCCCACCTGACCAAGCTGATCGTGGCCGAGAAGGAGAGGTAACAGGGCACCTGGAAGGCTGTTTTAGTGCCACCAGGCTGTCACAGCTCTGTGAGGTGCCTCTGCAGAGCCCTGCAGCAGGGAATGCTGCGACAATGTCCCCCCATCCTCCTGATCTCCCACTCTGTCCTAGGGAGCTGGCAGAGTGCCGAAAGACTCAGCAGGAGGAGAACACGGACGAGAGCCGGGGCCGTGTGCAGCTGGCCAGCATCGAGGCCAAACACGTGAGTGGGAGCTGGGGACTTCCTCATCCCATCCTCATCCCCATCCTCATGCTCTGCTGCAGCCAGGAAAGCTGCAGAGCTGCAGCTGTGCAGTTGAAAGCTAGGAGGCCTAGGGACACAGCACAGTAGCCTTAATTCTATAGCTCAAGCTATCACTGCAGGGCTGCTGTGTCCCTCCATGACTTCTTCCCCTGCTCTGTCACCTCTTGTCCCAGCCTGGCAGTGGTGACGCCTGCTGTGCCTGTTGTTCGCTGAGGAAACACAAGTGGCTCTTGGCCACATGTGGGTCTGTGTGCTGGGGACTAATCCCAGATAAATATAGGCCCTCACAAAGGAAGGTTATTTTTAAGCTGGATCACTCTTGCCAGGTTCAGCCATGAGCTGCATAGGCAGAGGTGCCACTGAGGACCTGGCTTTGTGGCTCTCCCTGGGGACCTGCAGCCCCTGCACACCAGGGCCCTCTTATTCTCAAAGGCTTCTCTTTCAGGACAAATACCTGGCAGACATGGACGAGCTCTTCTCCCAAGTGGATGAGAAGAGGAAGGTGAGTGCAGCCCAGCCTGTGCTCCTGTAAACCTGCTGTGTACCCTGCTCCCCCTCTGAGCCAGCACCACCTCCCAGCCCTCTTTCCTGACCCAGCTGTGCCTCTCTCGAGCCAGAAGCGGGACATCCCTGACTACCTGTGTGGGAAGATCAGTTTTGAGCTGATGAGAGAGCCCTGCATCACGCCCAGCGGGATCACCTACGACAGGAAGGACATTGAGGAGCATCTCCAGGTACTGCCAGGCCAGGGGCAGGGGGCTTTCCCACCATGTTGCCCGGGTGGGAAGGCATCTTTTTGCTTAACTCAGGGCTCTGCAGGCTCCTTGGGTTTGGTCCCAGTTACCTGCCCGGGCAGCTCCCTGTGGAGCAGGTGCTGCCAGGCCCTGCCCAAAGCGGGGGTGGCTCTTGGCAGGGGTCTTGCACCTTGACCTGCCCTCATCCTGTTGGGAGGCACCTGTGAGGGGCTCTCCTGGCTGCTGGGCCAGATGCCACACGGTGCTGGCCTCAGAGCCACCTGCACCTCGGGGCTGAGCCCGGGCACGTGGAGTAACCGGTTCCCCTGCGCCTCCTCCCTGCAGCGCGTGGGTCATTTCGACCCGGTGACGCGGAGTCCCCTGACCCAGGACCAGCTGATCCCCAACCTCGCCATGAAGGAGGTGATAGACGCCTTCATCTCGGAGAACGGCTGGGTGGAGGATTACTGAGGGGCCGGGGGCCTGGCCCTGGCACAGCTGGCTCTCCCTGGGCTGGCACCACGCCTTACTCGCTCTCCGGCTGTTCCCCCTCCGCCCCAGCTGCCCCAGGCCTGGCGCTGGGCGAGGGCACGTCACCATGTCCCTTCCCGAGGAGCTGGGCGGGCACCACGGCTCCCTGGCTCCCCTCTCCGGCTCCAAGAGAGCCTGGGGCTTGGAATGCTGGCTCCTCGGCAGTGGCCTCACCATCATGTCCATCACCCCCTCAGCCAGGGCAGCCACAGTCCCCAAGAGCACGTCCTGCTCCAGGGATTGCCACAGGGAGCTTGCTGGGATGAGCACCCAGAGCCCCGTCCTTCCCTGTGTTTAGAGTTGTTCCTCCTCCTTCCACCTCCTGCCTGGCCAGGGTTGGGTCCTCTTCCCAGTAAACAGCCACTTGCTGGGATGCTGACGCACCCTCTGGCTTTCCCTGGGAAACAACTGCCCCAGGGCTGGAAGGGACTGCTTCCCACCTCCCCTTCCCCACTGGGACTGTGGCTTCCTAAGAACAACCACCTGGGTTAAAGTTCTTGTTCCTTTTAATGAAATCCCTTAAAAACCCCACAAAAGATAACCAACAGATTTGCATTCAACTGAGATTCCAGCGTTTTGGTTGGCCGATGGCCTGCCTGGCTTTTGAGCGCCCTCTGGAAGTTTGCCAATGTCCATTTAAAAAAATATATATAAAAAGAATAAAAAAAATTCAGCAATAAATGTGGAAAAGGATCTGGAGTTGCTCACAGCAGCCATTTCTGGGGATATCCTGGCTTGGGGATTGGTGCCATCCCATGAGGACCAGGTTTGCTCCAGGGATGTGGCAACACAGTGTGCTTCAGTAGAACAACTTTAATCCAAGGGGGAGGATAAAGACCAGTAAAAACCAGAACTTTCTCAGGCAGTTGGTCCCAGTACCAGTTGCCTTTCCCTGAGGGTGGCAGGAGCTGGGGCTCCTGCCCTGGCTGGCATGCTGGTGACGTGTCCTTGTCCCTGCCAGCCCTAGCCCAGGAAGGTGGAGATGAAGACGCTGGTGTCCAGGTTGAGCGTGGCGTGCCACCAGCGGTCAGGGAAGTACAGCACCTGCAGGAGACACCAGTGGGGTCCCAGGGCTGTGGCTGGGAAGCCTGGGGTCCCCTGCAGCCCCTGGACTCACCTCCCCCGGGTGCAGGGTGCACTCCAGCGGGCGCTGGGCCGGTGGCAGGGTGGGATAGGTGTGCTGGAGCCAGGCCAGCGTCGTCTCGTTGGGGTGGAAGTGTGGGGTTTTATCCGGCGGGTACAGAAACCAGCGCTGGAAAACACCGGGGGCACATCCCCTCCCAATTCCCCTCCAGCCCCTCGGGCTCAGCCCCAGGGGGCCTTCCCCAGGGACACCTGTTAGGGGCATGTTTGTCTCTCCCCCCTCCCCAGATCCTTCCCCTAGGGCTAAGTTCTCACCTTCCTGCCGAAAATCACCTCGGAGAAACCAGGGCCGTGCCAGTGGAAGGGAACGCCAGAGCCTGAGCCTGCGGTGGAACCGGGGGTTGGTGCTGGGGAGAGCCCCCAGTCCCGGCCCAGTCCCCACACCCACCTGCGATCCCAAAGCTGTAGGCGGGGCTGGTGCCCGGGATGCGGAAGGGAGGGGGCACGTAGTGCTGGAAGAGGGGGCCCCACTCGGTGAAGTTGTTGTCCCCGAAGAAGTAGAGGGTGTCTGGGGGGACACGGGAGCTGAGCCCGGCGAGGGGACGGGGCTGCGGGGAGGGGACAGCGCTACCCACCGCTGCCCAGCTGGGCCGGGTCCTGCGGCTTCAGCAGGTGCTCCACGTACTCCTGGAACGGCACATCCACTGCGGGAACGGAGGGACGAGGGGTGAGCGGGGAAGCGGCTCCCCCGCGGCCGGGCACGGCCCCGCGCTCACCTTTGCGGTACGAGTAGGTGTTGGCCGTGCTGAGCCGCACCGGGAAGGGCCCGAACGCCGCCAGCAGCTTCTCCCGGGTGCAGAGGGCTCGGAACGCCTGCGGGATGGAGCGCAGGGAGCGGGATGATGCTGCCGCTCCCGGGGCACCGGGAGGTTCCCACCCGGAATCCTCTGTCCCCTCCGGCACTCACCGAATTATCCGTGACCCCACCGAGAATCACTGGCCGGGAGAAGGCGAACCTAGGGGCAGCATCCAGCGGGGTCCCGCGAGGGCGGAGCACGGGGACCGGCACTGACCCATCCCGGGACACCGGAACCAGCACCGACCCATCCCGGGACACCGGGAGCAGCACTGACGCATCCCGGAACACCGGGACCGGCACCGACCCATCCCGGGACACCGGGACCGGCACCGACCCATCCCGGGACACCGGGAGCAGCACCGACACATCCCGGGACACCGGGACCGGCACTGACCCATCCCGGGACACCGGGACCGGCACTGACGCATCCCGGAACACCGGGACTGGCTCCAAACCACCCCTGGGACACCGGGATCGGTCCCGACCACCTTTCCCCAGGTTCTCCCCCGCGACCCCAGGGTCTGTCCCCCGAGTTCCCCCCGCCCCTCCCCGTTAGCCCGGTCCCCCGTACCGCTGCAGGAAAAGAGAGTAGGTGAGGGATGCATCGGCTCTCTCCACGGTGCAGCGTGGTTCCTCCGGCACCGAGCCCGCCAGCCTGCAACGGGAGACTCCGCTCGGCACCGGCAGAAGGAGCGGCACAGGGAGCGGTCCCAGGGCAGCCCCTGCCCTTACCAGCCGCCGTCCGGAAGGTCTGTGCAGGCGCCGGGCCGGACGCAGCCCAGCGGCAGCAGCAGCAGCAGCAGCGGCAGCAGCCGCGCCGCCGCCATCGGGACGGGCGCCGGAGACACCGGGAACTACGATTCCCGGCATGCACCGCACACACGGGGTACACGTAGTCAATGAGGGGGCGCATCGCTACGGATCCTGATAAGGACCACAATTTAAGGGAAATTAAGCGGAAAGTGGGCCCGGCACAATGGGACAACAGAATGGGGACACCGGGGACACCGCAGGGCCTGGATGCACCCAGGCGAAGCAAAGACAGGAGTCATGGCTCGATTCAACTGCTGGTTTGTTTTAATCCAGTAAAAAACGGGCGGGCAGGGGGTGCACCCCCAGCCCTTATTTACACAAATAAATACAGGGAGGGCGTTGCCAGGGGTATCGGGCAGGGCACGCTGCCTGCCCTGCTCACCCCCTGCCCCACCCCGCTGCCAACTCCGCCGCAGGCGCGGGGGTTAGCTGTATTCTCGGGGGGCTCAGGTGCACTCTCGGGGGCTCAGGTGCACTCTCAGGGGCTCAGGTGTACTCGCAGAGGTGGCCACAGCCGGCGGGGCAGTGGGAGCTGGTCTCCAGCCACTTCATGATGTGCTGCAGGTGGCCGCCGTGGCTGCAGCCCTGGCACCAGACGAAGAGCCCCTTCACCACGTGGTGACACACGGCACACATGCTGGCACACTGCCGACACCTGCACGGGGATATTCGGGTGGGCGTGGGCAGGGAGAGCCCTTGGTGGGGCAACAAGAGGGAACAGAAGCACCCACCCCATCTCTCTGTTCCCACAAGCCCCTCTGGGCCCCCTCACCTGTCGCAGATCCAGCCCCTGTTGCTCATGGGCCGCTTGCAGTTGCTGCAGTTGATGTGCAGGGTGGTGGAAGCCTGGTTGAGGCAGTTGATGGCACGGCAGGTGCTCAGCTTGATCACCTCGTTGGAGATGTTCCAGAGCTGGAAGCGCTGCAGCAGGTCGATGTAGGACGTGTACCAGTGCTCCTGGGGACAGCCACAGACAGCTGAGCCTCCACATCCACCCTGAAACCCCTCAGGACCCCAGCCCTGCATCCAAAGGCAAGATTCCCCTGGGGGGCTCAGCCAGGAGAAAAGGAGGTGTGGGGGGGCCTTCTCACTCTACAAATCTGACAGGAGAGTGAAGCCAGCTGGGGGTTGGGTTCTGCTCCCAGGGAACAAGGGACAGGACAAGAGGAAATGGCCTCAAGTTGTGCCAGGGGAGGTTTAGATTGGATATTAAGGAGAATTTCTTCATGGAAAGGGTAGTCAAGCACTGGCACAGGCTGCCCTTTGCAGTGGTGGAGTCACCATCCCTTGGGGGGGATCTAAAAGCTTTGTTGACATGGCACTTGGGGACATGGTGCTGGGGGAATGGTTGAACTCGATCTTAAGAGGGTTTTTCCTGCCTAAAGGATTCTGTGATTTTCTGATCCCTGCAGTGGGAGAACAGCTCTGCAACGCTGGGGAACAGCATCCTTCCCTGTATCAACAGGGCAAGGTCACCTCCCCATCCTGGCCCTGCAGTGCCCACCTCAAGTCCCTGCCAGGACTGGTGGCAGGGTAGATACCTGAACCCTGGAGCTGCTCACACTGGCTTAGAGCTGGCCTGACAGGGGCTGGAGGAGAAGGGAGTGCCCCAATCCCAGCAGGATCCCATCCCACGGGGTCCCAGCAAGGCAGGGTGCTTCCCCCTGGGGCTGTACCTGCGTCTGCTCGTCGATCTCCTTGCGGATGCGCTCCCCCAGCACGATGAGCACGGACACGGCCGTCTGCACGTCGCCCTGCTCGGCGTAGAAGAGCAGCGTGTCCCGCACGATGGGGCTGAAGAAGTCGGAGGGCAGGCGGTTCTCGTAGAGCGAGTGGGAGATGGAGATGAGCGAGAAGGACTCCACGGGCGTCAGCGACACCGTCTCGGCCTCGTTGCCGCTGACGTGGGGCGAGTCGGCCTTGTCCTGCAGGTGGTCCAAGGCTGATGGGTTGTCCACGATCTCGTGGCGCAGGGGGAAGGCTTCCTGGGGAAGGCTGTATTCCTGCTCTTCAGCTGAGAGGAGAAGAGGAGGAGTGAGCAGGAGAAAATCCAGCTGGGAGAGACAACACGTCCCCCCGTGCGCTCACCGTGCGGGTTCTCGTGGTCCATCATGTACAGGTCATCCTCATCTGCCTCCACATCTCCCAGCAGGTAATCTGCAGGGACGTCGCTGCCCTCTGTCTCCTCATTGTCTGCGTGCCCAGGGAAAGAGAAATCAGCTCATCACACCACTGGATCCACCTCCCAGTGTCCTGCCCAGCACACCAGGCTGTGCCTGAGCCACACAGTTCAGTTCCCCACCACTTACTATAGCTCTATTATGTCTAAGTCCTGCCTACCACTGTGGGCCTGGAGCCTCTTGCTGAAGATATCAGGATGTTTCAACCTTCACTAGAACTCACTCTGCTACTCTGGCATTTGAAACCTTTCACTTACTAAAAGCATTAGAACTCACCCTAAAACTTGCTAACTTACTTCTACTTAAACATCTACTTTATGTCTGAGTGGCTTAATATACTCCAATCCATCCAAAGGCTTTAATTCACTCCCTGTACTCTGATTTCTCTCCGAAGAATTCAAAGAGACTCCTGACTCACTGACTCCCAGACCTC